>NC_053022.1:77704077-77794574 GCF_003073215.2 Triticum urartu | reverse complement strand
ACGTGTAAGGTCGGTCCAGGCCGCTTCATCCCACGATGCCGCCGAATCAAGATAAGACTAGTAACGGCAAGCAAATTGACAAAATCGACGCCCACAACAACTTGTGTTCTACTCGTGCATAGAAACTACACATAGACCTAGCTCATGATGCCACTGTTGGGGAACGTAGCAGAAATTCAAAATTTTCTATGCATCACCAAGATCAATCTATGGAGTAATCTAGCAACGAGGGGAAGGAGAGTGCATCTACATACCCTTGTAGATCGCTAAGCGGAAGCGTTCAAGTGAACGGGGTTGATGGAGTCGTACTCATCGTGATCCAAATCACTGATGATCCTAGTGCCGAACGGACGGCACCTCCGTGTTCAACACACGTACAGCCCGGTGACGTCTCCTACGCCTTGATCCAGCAAGGGGAGAAGGAGAGGTTGGGAAGACTCCATCCAGCAGCAGCACGACGGCGTGGTGGTGGTGGAGGAGCGTGGTACTCCAGTAGGGCTTCGCCAAGCACCGCAAGAGACGAGGAGGGAGAGGGGTAGGGTTGCGCCAAGAAGGAGATGTTCTCGTGTCTATGGCAGCCCAAAACCTCAAGTATATATAGGGGGAGGGGAGGGGCTGCGCCCCCACCTAGGTTTCCACCCCTAGGGGTGGCGGCCAGCCCTAGATCCCATCTAGGGGCGGCCAAGGGGGGAGAGAGGGGGGCGCACCACTAGGTGGGCCTTAGGCCCATCTGAGCCTAGGGTTTCCCCCCTTTTCCCTTCTCTCTTCGCCTTGGGCCCTGGTGGGGGGGCGCACGAGCCCACTTGGGGCTGGTCCCCTCCCACACTTGGCCCATGCAGCCCTCCGGGGCTGGTGGCCCCACTTGGTGGACCACCGGGACCCTCCCGGTGGTCCCGGTACATTATCGATAAAACCCGAAACTTTTCCGGCGACCAAAACAGGACTTCCCATATATAAATCTTTACCTCCGGACCATTCCGGAACTCCTCGTGACGTCCGGGATCTCATCCGGGACTCCGAACAACATTCGGTAACCACGTATATCTATTCCCTATAACCCTAGCATCATCGAACCTTAAGTGTGTAGACCCTACGGGTTCGGGAACCATGCAGACATTACCGAGACAACTCTCCGGTCAATAACCAACAGCGGGATCTGGATACCCATGTTGGCTCCCACATGTTCCACGATGATCTCATCAGATGAACCACGATGTCAAGGATTCAATCAATCCCGTATACAATTCCCTTTGTCTAGCGGTACGATACTTGCCCGAGATTCGATCGTCGGTATCCCGATACCTTGTTCAATCTCGTTATCGGCAAGTCTCTTTACTCGTTCCGTAACACATCATCCCGTGATCAACTCCTTGGTCACATTGTGCACATTATGATGATGTCCTACCGAGTGGGCCCAGAGATACCTCTCCGTTACACGGAGTGACAAATCCCAGTCTCGATTCATGCCAACCCAATAGATACTTTCAGAGATACCTGTAGTGTACCTTTATAGCCACCCAGTTACGTTGTGACGTTTGGAACACCCAAAGCACTCCTACGGTATCCGGGAGTTGCACAATCTCATGGTCTAAGGAAATGATACTTGACATTAGAAAAGCTTTAGCATATGAACTACACGATCTTTGTGCTAGGCTTAGGATTGGGTCTTGTCCATCACATCATTCTCCTAATGATGTGATCCCGTTATCAACGACATCCAATGTCCATGGTCAGGAAACCGTAACCATCTATTGATCAACGAGCTAGTTAACTAGAGGCTTACTAGGGACATGGTGTTGTCTATGTATCCACACATGTATCTGAGTTTCCTATCAATACAATTCTAGCATGGATAATAAACGATTATCATGAACAATGAAATATATAATAATAACTAATTTATTATTGCCTCTAGGGCATATTTCCAACATACGTACCCTCGTAGACCGTAAGCGGAAGCGTTATGACAACGCGGTTGATGTAGTCGTACGTCTTCACGGTCGACCGATCCTAGTACCGAAAGTACGGCACCTCCGCGATCTGCACATGTTCGGCTCGGTGACGTCCCACGAACTCACGATCCAGCAGAGTGTCGAGGGAGAGCTTCGAAAGCATGACGGTGTGATGACGGTGATGATGATGCTACCGGAATAGGGCTTCGCCTAAGCACCGCTACGATATGATCAAGGTGGATTATGGTGGAGGGGGCACCGCACACAGTTGGAAACAATCAACTTTTGTGTTCTAGGGTGCGCCCCTGCCCCCGTATATAAAGGAGCAAGGGGGAGGCCAGCCGGCCTTGGGGCGCACCAAGGAGAGGGAGGAGTCCTCCTCCTAGTAGGAGTAGGACTCCCCCTTTCCTAGTCCAACTAGGAAGAAGGAGGGGGAAGGAAAGAGAGGGAGAGAGGGAGGGAAAGAGGGGGCGCCCCCCCCCTCCTTGTCCAATTCGTACTCCCAAGGGGGGCGCGCGGCCAGCCCTATGGCCCCTCCTCTCTCTCTCTCTCACAAGGCCCATGTTGGCCCATTAGTTCCCCCGGGGGTTCCGATAACCCCCCGGCACTCCGATAATTATCCGGTGACCCCCGGAACTCATCTGGTGTCCGAATATAGTCATCCAATATATCAATGTTTATGTCTCGGCCATTTCGAGACTCCTCATCATGTCCGTGATAACATCCGGGACTCCGAACTACCTTCGGTACATCAAAACACATAAACTCATAATATCGATCGTTTAAGCGTGTGGACCCTACGGGTTCGAGAACTATGTAGACATGACCGAGACACGTCTCCGGTCAATAACCAATAGTGGAACCTGGATGTTCATATTGGCTCCCACATATTCTACGAAGATCTTTATCGGTCAAATTGCATAACGATATATGTTGTTCCCTTTGTCATCGGTATGTTACTTGCCCGAGATTCGATCGTCGGTATCTCAATACCTAGTTCAACCTCGTTACCGGCATGTCTCTTTACTCGTTCCGTAATGCATCATCCCGCAACTAACTCATTAGTCACATTGCTTGCAAGGCTTATATTGATGTGCATTACCGAGAGGGCCCAGAGATACCTCTCCGACAATCGGAGTGACAAATCCTAATCTCGATCTATGCCAACTCAACAAACACCATCAGAGACACCTGTAGAGCACCTTTATAATCACGCAGTTACGTTGTGACGTTTGGTAGCACACAAAGTGTTCCTCCGGTATCCGGGAGTTGCATGATCTCATAGTCATAGGAACATGTATAAGTTATGGAGAAAGCAATAGCAAAAAACTAAACGATCATCGTGCTAAGATAACGGAATGGGTCAAGTCAATCACATCATTCTCTAATGATGTGATCCCGTTAATCAAATGACAACTCATGTCAATGTCTAGGAAACTTAACCATCTTTGATTCAACGGGCTAGTCAAGTAGAGGCATACTAGTGACACTCTGTTTGTCTATGTATTCACACATGTACTAAGTTTTCGGTTAATACAATTCTAGCATGAAAAATAAACATTTATCATTATATAAGGAAATATAAATAACAACTTTATTATTGCCTCTAGGGCATATTTCCTTCACTTGCGATCCCCTATACTTGTGGGTTATCATCACCTCATCCTTAACTAGTCTTTGTTTATTTTGCAACTCATGTTTCGAGTTACTACTCTTAGTAACTGAACCGTTATCAAATACCGAGGGGTTGCTATAAACACTAGTAAAGTACACATCAATAGCATGTATATCAAAATATACCTTTGTTCACTTTACCATCCTTCTTATCCGCCAAGTATCTAGGGCAGTTCCACTTCCAGTGACCATTTCCTTTGTAGTAGAAGCACTCAGTTTCAGGCTTCAGTCTAGCTTTGGGCTTATTCACGGAGTGGCAACTTGCTTGCCATTCTTCTTGAAGTTCCCTTTCTTTACCTTGCCTTTTTTCTTGAAACTAGTGGTCTTGTTAACCATCAACACTTGATGCTATTTCTTGATTTCTACATTCGCCGATTTCAGCATCGCGAAGAGCTTGGGAATTGTTTTCATTAGCCCTTGCATATTATAGTTCATCATGAAGTTCTAGTAACTTGGTGATAGTGACTAGAGAACTCTGTCAATCACTATATTATCTGGAAGATTAACTCCCACTTGATTCAAGCGATTATAGTACCCCCAGACATTCTGAGCACATGCTCACTAGCTGAGCTATTCTCCTCCATCTTGTAGGCAAAGTGCTTGTCAGATGTCTCGTGCCTCTCAACACGGGCATGAGTCTGAAATATCATTTTCATCTCTTGGAACATCTCATATGCTCCATGGAGTCCAAAACATTTTTGAAGTCCCGATTCTAAGCCGTAAAGCATGGTGCACTAAACTATCAAGTAGTCATCATACCGAGCATGTCAAACGTTCATAACGTCTGCATCTGCTCCTGCAATAGGTCTGTCACCTGGCGGTGAATCAAGGACATAATTCTTCTGTGCAGCAATGAGGATAATCCTCAGATCACAGACCTAGTTCGCATCATTGCTACTATCATCTTTCAACTTAGTTTTCTCTAGGATCATATCAAAATAAAACATGGGAGCTATACGCAAGCTATTGATCTACAACATAGATATGCAAATACTATCAGGATTAAGTTCATGATAAATTAAGTTCAATTAATCATATTACTTAAGAACTCCCACTTAGATAGACATCCCTCGAGTCATCTAAATGATCACGTGATCCAAATCAACTAAATCATGTTTGATCATCACGTGAGATGGAGTAGTCTTCAATGGTGAACATCTCTATGTTGATCATATCTACTATATGATTCACGTTCGACCTTTCAGTCTCCAGTGTTCCGAGGCCATGTCTGTACATGTTAGGCTCGTCAAGTTTAACCCGAGTATTCCGCATGTGCAAAACTGTCTTTCGCCCATTGTATGTGAACGTAGAGCTTATCACACCCGATCATCACGTGGTGTCTCGGCATGATGAACTGTCGCAACGGTGCATACTCAGGGAGAACACTTATACCTTGAAATTCTAGTGAGGGATCATCTTATAATGCTACCGCCGTACTAAGCATAATAAGATGCATAAAAGATAAACATCACATGCAATCAAAATATGTGACATGATATGGCCATCATCATCTTGTGCCTTTGATCTCCATCTCCAAAGCACCGTCATGATTTCCATCGTCACCGGCTTGACACCTTGATCTCCATTGTAGCGTCATTGTCTTCTCGCCAACTATTGCTTCTACAACTATCGCTAACACATAATGATAAAGTAAAACAATTACATGGCGTTTGCATTTCATACAATAAAGCGACAACCATAAGGCTCCTGCCAGTTGCCGATAACTTTTACAAAACATGATCATCTCATACAATAATGTATATCACATCATGTCTTGACCATATCACATCATAACATGCCCTGCAAAAACAAGTTAGACATCCTCTACTTTGTTGTTGCAAGTTTTACGTGGCTGCTACGGGCTTCTAGTAAGAACCGTTCTTACATACGCATCAAAACCACAATGGTGATTTATCAAGTTTGCTATTTTAACCTTCAACAAGGACCGGCCGCAGTCAAATTCGATTCAACTAAAGTTGGAGAAACACACACCCGCCAGCCACCTTTATGCAAAACTAATTGCATGTCTGTCGGTGAAACCGGTCTCATGAACGTGGTCATGTAAGGTTGGTCCGGGATGCTTCATCCAACAATACCGTCGAATCAAAATAAGACATTGGTGGTAAGCAGTATGACGATCACCGCCCACAACTCTTTGTGTTCTACTCGTGCATATCATCTAGGCATAAACCTGGCTCGGATGCCACTGTTGGGGAACATAGCATTCAATTTCAAAAATGTCCTACGCTCACGCAAGATCTATCTAGGAGATGCATAGCAATGAGAGGGGGAGAGTGTGTCCACGTACCCTCGTAGACTGAAAGCGGAAGCGTTAGCTTAACGCGGTTGATGTAGTCGAACGTCCTCTCGATTCAACCGATCAGGCACCGAACGTACGACACCTCCGAGTTCTGCACACATTCAGCTCGATGACGTCCCTTGAATTCTTGATCCAGCAAAGTGTCGAGGGAGAGTTCCGTCAGCACGAAGGCGTGGTGACGGTGATGGTGAAGTGATCCCCGCAAGGCTTCGCCTAAGCACTACGTGAATATGACCGGAGGCGTAAACTATGGAGGGGGGCACCGCACACAGCTAACAATGTTTGTTGTGTGTTCTAGCGGTGCCCCCCTCATATATATAGGTTGGAGGGGAGGAGAGGCAGCCAAGGGGGCGCCCCATGTTGGAGGAATCCTACTTGGGCGCCTCCCAATTCGGCCTCCCCCCTTTCCTATTCCTATTCGGAGTAGGAGGGGAAGAGGAGGACGGGGGAATCCTATTCCCTTTTTCTTTTCCTTCTTCCCCTTTCCTTCTCCAAATTGGGCGGTCCATATGGGGGGGGGGCACCAGCCCCTTAGTGGCTGATGTGTTTCCCCTCTTGGCCCATTAGGCCCATATAGCTTGCCGGGGGTTGCCCGAAACCCCTTCCGGTGACCCGATACGTACCCGGTACGTACCCCCAGAACACTTCCAGTGTCCGAATACTATCATCCTATATATGAATATTTATCTCTCAACCATTTTGAGACTCCTCGTCATGTCCGTGATCTCATCCGGGACTCAGAACAACATCCGATCATCAAATCACATAACTCATATAATACAAAATCGTCATCGAACGTTTAAGCGTTCGGACCCTACCGGTTCGAGAACTATGTAGACATGACCGAGACACCTCTTCGGTCAACAACCAACAGTGGAACCTGGATGCTCATATTGGTTCCTACATATTCTACGAAGATCTTTATCGGTCAAACCGTAATGACAAGATACGTTATTCCTTTTGTCATCGGTATGTTACTTGCCCGCTTCATACCTAGTTCAATATCGTTACTGGCAAGTCTCTTTACTCGTTCCATAATGCATCATCCCGCAACTAACTCATTAGTCACATTGCTTGCAAGGCTTATTATGATGTGTGTTACCAAGAGGGCCCAGAGATACCTCTCCGATACTCGGAGTGACAAATCCTAATCTCGATCTATGCCAACCCAACAAACACCTTCGGAGATACCTGTAGAGCATCTTTATAATCACCCAGTTACATTGTGACGTTTGATAGCACACAAGGTATTCCTTCGGTATCCAGGAGTTGCATAATCTCATAGTCAAAGGAATATGTATAAGTCATGAAGAAAGCAATAGCAATAAAACTTAATGATCAACATGCTAAGCTAACGGATGGGTCTTTCCCATCACATCATTCTCGTAATGATGTGATCCCGTTCATCAAATGACAACACATGTCTATATATAGTTAGGAAACTTAACCATCTTTGATAAACGAGCTAGTCTAGTAGAGGCTTACTAGGGACACAGTGTTTTGTCTATGTATCCACACATGTATCAAGTTCCCGGGTTAATACAATTCTAGCATGAGTAATAAACATTTATCATGATATAAAGAAATATAAATGCCTCTAGGGCATATTTCCTTCAAGAGCACCTTCCCTTGAGGCCTTATCGTGAAGATAACACAGTGGTTATGGATGCTTCAGATCCTACATCAGTAGAGGCTCAGGAGAAGAGGGAGCAAGCAAAAGCAGAGAAGGCAGCCAAGATACCAAGTGCTGAAGAGGCATCACAAGTATTTCTCAAGTCCAAGCAAGATCAACTTGGCTATCTCATTCAAGCTACTTTGAGGATTGAGAAAGGCTTGGCCACCCTAACTCAAAATCAAGAGAGTCTTGAGAGGATTTTTGAGACAAAACTTCATGACTTGGATGTCAAGGTCACAGAAATTCAAACTTCAGTGGAGAAGATTCAAGAAGAGCTTGAGGACAGAAGTGACAAGACCACCACTGATGCTTATCAAAGGGTGCCTAGAAGACAGAGGTCTGTAGTAGTGCCGGTGATAGACACTAGGGCTACAACCTCAGCTCCTGCAGCCACAGCTTCAGTTGCCCCTCCAGTGGCAACTCCTCCAGCTCCACAGTCTTCTTTAGATGCATTCGTTGCAGGACTCCTCTCCACGCCACCTTCGCGCTCCCGAGCTCCCAGAGATCAAGCTTAGAGAGCCGCGTAGCACTATGCATTTTCAAGCTTTTTGGTAACTTGTTTCCAAAGGGGGAGAAAGTGTATAGATCATAGGCTGAGAGAGAGAGAGTTTTGCTTCTTTTTGCCTCTCTTACTACTTGTTTTCTTGCTTGTTTGGATGATACTCTATTTATGTGTGTGTGAGATACTTGTATGGTCCTGTGCTTGATCATATCATACTTTAATGTTTGTGCTTGGATGATGATATTCTCTATCTTTTATGTATGATCATTCACTCTTTGTCTTGGTGATGAGTGCATATTTCATATTCTATCATTTTGAGCGCTCCACCAATATGTATGTGACATGGAAGAGTAACCCATAATCCTAATCGATTGTGCATTTGCATTCAAAAACAAATTTTAAATAATGCACAAATTTAGGGGGCGCTCTTACTTATCACATACTTCTCAAAGAGACGATGTTTTCATTCTTATTATCATTTGTCGAAGCTTTGATCTATATGTTATCATCAATTACCAAAAAAGGGGAGACTGAAAGTGCAACCAATCCCTAGGTGGTTTTGGTAATTCATAACAACATATAGCTCACTAAACTAATACTCTTTCAAGATAATCATTTCAGAAAGTTCAATGATTGGCATGGCATGGATTAGAGATGTAGACCCCTCAAAATGCTAAGGACACATATTGGCAAAAACTCAAGACTCTATATTTTCATTTTAGTGATCCAAGATCACATTGAGTCCATAGGAAAAGCCAATGCTATTAAAAGGGGATGAGGTGTTGCTTAATGGCTTGCTTGCTCAAAATGCTTAGTGATATGCTCCAAAAGCCCTCAACTACTTTCTCATTTCCACATATGTCCTAAACCTAAAAGTCAAACTCGGCCCCAACGATTTGATCTATCCGTCGCCACCGAGTTCATTTGGCATAGCCATAGCCATAAACCCTAATCAATTCGGTCTCACCCATAGGGATCTCGGTCTCACCGAGATGGGGTTGCAAACTCTCTATTTCCCTTCGTGACATTTCGGTCCAACCGAGATGAGCGATCGGTCCCACCGAGTTCGCAATGCAAACTCTCTGTTTCCTTTTCGTAACATTTCGGTCTCACCGAAATGAGCGATCGGTCCCACCGAGTTTTCTTGGCCAACTCTCTGTTTGCTTATTACTAAAATCGATCTCACCGAGTTGAAGTAATCGGTCAAACCGAGGTCAAGTTATGCCCTAACCCTAATGCATCGGTCCCACTGAGTTGATCATGTCGGTCCCACTGAAAACATTAACGTTCACATTTTGAACCATATCGGTCTGACCGAGTTTCACTATTCGGTCCCACCGAGTTTGGTAAATTATGTGTAATGGTTAGATTTCGTGTGGAGGCTATATATACCCCTCCACCCTCCTCTCCATTTGAGAGAGAGCCATCAGAACGTGCCTACACTTCCAGTATTCATTTTCTGAGAGAGAACCACCTACTCATGTGTTGAGACCAAGACATTCCAATCCTACCACAAGAATCTTGATCTCTAGCCTTCCCCAAGTTGCTTTCCACTCAAATCATCTTTCCACCATATCTAAATCTGTGAGGGAGAGTTGAGTGTTAGGGAGACTATCATTTGAAGCACAAGAGCAAGGAGTTCATCATCAACACACCATCTATTACCTTTTGGAGAGTGGTGTCTCCTAGATTGGTTAGGTGTCACTTGGGAGCCTCTGTCAAGATTGTGGAGTTGAAACAATGAGTTTGTAAGGGCAAGGAGACCGCCTACTTCGTGAAGATCTACCCAAGTGAGGCAAGTCTTTCGTGGGTGATGGCTATGGTGGGATAGACAAGGTTGCTTCTTTGTGGACCCTTCGTGGGTGAAGCCCTCCGTGGACTCGCGCAACCGTTACCCTTCGTGGGTTGAAGTCTCCATTAACGTGGATGTACGATAGCACCACCTATCGGAACCACGCCAAAAATCTCCGTGTCTACATTGAGTTTGCTCCCTCCAAACTCCTCCCATTTACCTTCATATGTAATAATTTACATTCCGTTGCTATACTCTTAGAATTGCATGTGTAGGTTGATTGCTTGACTTGTGTTAAGTTGCTAAAATCCGCCAAGACTTAAAATTGGGAAAAGGCTAGATTTTTATTTGGTCAAGTAGTCTAATCACCCTCCTCTAGATATACTTCCGATCCTACAGGTCTGTTGTAGTCGTTGCTCCAGCCGTAGGTGGCGGCACGCGGAGGTCCGGCACATGGTGGTGGCCTCCCGGGGGCGCAGCGGCTACACGGTGGTTTGGCGGATCTACCCGCGGCGACGGCCTGCTATCTCCGGCGTTGGCTCGTTTGCGGCCGGACCGCTTCGACCGTCGCTCCATCTCCTCGTCGTCCGGGCGATACTTCGGTCCAAGGGCTGGCCCTCTCCCAGCTATGGCCCATAGCTCGTCTCGTGCCCGGAGCTACAGGACGGAGCTCGTCTCGCGCCCGACAACAGGACGGAGCTCGTCTCGCGCCTGGTAGCAGGACGGAGCTCGTCTCGTGCCCGGTGGCAGGACGGAGCTCGTCTCGCGCTCAGGGCTGCAGGACGGGCGATGGAGGCTAGTTTTGGCCGGCCTATTGGGTCTCGGCGCTTGGGGTCGTCCAGGGGTGCTAAAGGCGGGACCTTTCCGCCCGTCTCTTCGGTTGGGGTAGCGCGGGTCTTGGGTCAAGTGGTGCCTAGGTCTTGTGTGCTAGGGCGGCGGCCCCGGTGGTGGTAGCGCGGTGCTCTTGGGCAGAGCCCGCGGCTTGGTGGTGCCCAGTGGCCATGGCTGTGCGGGCAACATGGCAGCCGCGGTGTGGCGTTCGGTGGGGGTGAGGGGTGGCCGGGGTGAAAACATGTTCTTTCCGCGGACAGACCGACGGCGGCGAAACTCGTTCCCTTCTTGAAGGTGTCGTCACGGCTCTCATCACTCATCTTGTGCTCCAGGGGAAACTCTGATCCTTGGATCGGGCGGTGGCGGCGCTCCGCTGTCGTATCCTTGCTGAAGGCGCCGCCTTGGAGTCCACGAATCGTCGTATGCGGCTTCATCTCTTCGTAGTTAAGGGTGATGTTGTTGCGCTCAGCGCCTATGGATCATTGCCTTGGGTGTGTGTTTGTTGTGGTGGCATGTGTTTGTATCGAGATGTTGGTGATCTTTGCTTTATATATATAACGGAGCGGAAGCCTTTTTCCGCAAATTGTTAATCCGATTAACAGTCTCTATTTACTGGTGGGTTCATGAGAGATTTAAAACAAGATCCCATGTTGTCATGTTTCCTCGCTAATTGCAAGGATTTCACCGTGGTTGTTATGTTACTAGTGAATAGTTACTCCCTCCGTCCGAGAATAGTTGTCCCCATGGCTTTTTTGCAGTTTAGTCCTTAGCGTTTCCCCGACCAAACCCGAGGTCCACCTTCTTCCTCGTTCTCTCCGGACCGAACGCCGCCCCATGCCGCTCCTCTCCACCACCACCCCTCCCATCCCACGCCGCCTGCTCCCCCTCCCTCCTCTCCACCTCCACCTCCCATCCCCATCTCCTCCCCCCCCCCCCCCCCCCCCCCCCGCCACGCCGCGCCGCCTTGCTGCCCAATTGCGGGCTGCGCCTCCTCGTTCCCCACCATGAAGCTTGGATTTTTTTAGTCGATCTGCTGTCCGACGGCGCGGCGGCCAACTAGGCGTTTATCCCCGAGGGCAGCGAGCCAGAGCTGGTATGCAGGCGCAATGGATGCCGCCTCCAGGGTGGAGGAGCCATGGATGCTCAAGGTATCCTGGGTGCCGCCTCCAGGGTGGAGGAGCTCACTAAGGAGCTCGCAGGAGAAAAGGTCTCCCTTTCCCCCCTTCTCCTCCCTTCGTTCTCTTGGAATTTCTTCTTCATCTTCTTGATAGTGCAGTGCAATGCTGATGCGCTCTGAATTTTGTCAAATTTGTGTATGTGTGGACTAGTCTTATTCTGTGGCTTGAGGAAGAAAACAAGGAAGATTGACAATCTTCAATCTAACACAACATATTTCTGTACTGAACCGACGTTGGAGCAGCAGCACAAGTTCGATTTGCAATGCACTACTCCAAATCCTGGTCAAGTAGTTGCTGTTGATGTAGTCTGAATTTAGAGTCGAATCCTGCAGTTGATGTAGTCCAGTATGTCAGATTTGATTTAGTCTGAATTTAGAGCTGCGTGTAGTGCCAAACTGGATGATGTAGTGCTCTGAATTTAGAGGTTTATGTAGTGCCAAACTGGATGTAGTGCCAAATTTTGCAGTATGTAGACTCTATTTTGAAATTCAGAGATAATGAAAAGATCAAGCTGAGATTAATACCAGATCAAACTGAATAGTGGAGTACTGCTCACTGAAAACAGTGGAGTATTCACTCAAATTTTTGTATCTCAGTTTAAGTTACTGAATTTGCAAGCACTGTTCAGAGTAGATTTTTGGTTGAATTACAGTGCTTTCAATCAATTTGCAACATTTGTCACTGTCAGATCATAACAAGCTAGAATTCCATCAAAGTGAGTAATACTTTCACTATCCTAATGCTTTATAAATGCAGAGAAGATGCTCATTTTCTTGTAACCTGTAGATGCCATGCTCAATTTTTTGGTAAAGCTAGAATTCCATATATTTTGTGTTGCTATTGGAGACTGGAGTAGCATTTTTCAAATGGATACTTCTTTCCAAATTTGAAATGATCTGTAAAAAAATTGAAATGATTCTGGATGCATCAACCTCCCCAACTTGAATTTGTAGATGCTCAATTTAGATGTTTTTGTCCTAACAAACAAGTAAACTACTGTAACTCTAGTTTTGTGGTAAACTACTGTAGTTGATCTGTATCTTCATGCTGCTGTTGTTCCAACCATAAGGAGTGGATCATCCCGTGTAAACTACTGTACTGATAACTCCCCCACCTTAATTACTCGAAGAAGGTAACAACTTGTGTCATTACTCAGAAGAAAATGATGATTTACTGGTCTTAATAATATTTCAATTGATGAACAAAGGACTAGTGTCATTACTCAGAACCTTACGGTCTTGCAGCATGTTCAGAATAAATATTCGAACCTTGCGGTCAAAACTGAATGTTGACAGTAGTAGTAAAACTAAATTGTGTACTCCCAGTACTACTACTCCCATGATCATGAAGTGTTAATCCTGATGTAGCTTCAACATTTTCAGTTTACTGCAGTACCTGACGGCCTCTCACAAGTCACAGTCTGCAACAAGTTTACAAATTATCTTCAGCAATTATCTTGCAGGTTCATCAGCACTTGAAAGAGCAGTCACAGTAAATTCAGAGTTTGGGGTACTAGCAAATTAACTGAGCCCTGAAACCTGAAATTTACTGAAACCTGAAACCTGAAATTTTAACTGAATTTTACCTTCTTCTTCTTCCTGAGGAACACGAGCTATGGGCTCTGGCGGCAGCACAAGGAGCAGGACCTCGTCGGCGTGCTTCTTGCTGCGCGCCCAGTCCTCGGCGCCGGGGGCGAGGGGCGGGGCGGGGTCGGGCTCCTCGATGCCGCAGGCGGCGCTGGTGCTGGAGGTGACGCTGTTCCCCCCGCTCGCCGGTGTAGCCGCTGCTACTGAGGATGGGCGGACCGGCGTCGCCGTAGGCGTCCTCCTCCTCCTCCTCGAGCCCCTGGAACTCCTCCCTCCTCCGGGACGCGGCCGTGCTGCTCCCGCCTCTGGACGCGGCCGTCACTTACCCCTCATCCTCGTCCTCCGCGGAGATCTTGTGTCCGGCGGCGGCGAACTCCGCTGGCAGGTCAGCGGCACGGAGGAAGAGCGCGGCCAGGGCCTCGCTGGCGGGGGCCGGATCGGGGCCCCCCACTGCCTGGCTCCAGTTCTTCCCGATGAACACGGAGCAGCAGGAGCTTGAGCAGCCTCCGGTGTGGACGGCGCAGGTTGGCCGTCGTCGAGCTCTGGGCCCGACGGCTGGTGCCGGCGGTGGCTGGGGCGACCACGGTGCGGGCGGGTGACGGAGGAAGAAGCAGTGGGGGCTGATTAGCAACAGTTTAAAAGGTGGAAGGGTTTTTTCGCAAAATTACAAATGAACTAAGGTGCGGACACCTTTTTCCGGACGGAGTACAACAATAATTGAGCATCATTACAAGACAATAGTATTGTATGGTGCGAAGATGGTCAGTTTTCGTGTGGTAGAACCAATCCACTAGACTTAAGGGGTGTTTGTTTACAAGGACTTTTGTGTAGGAACTAGAAAAAGTCCCTCTTAGAGATTTTTGTATCAAACGAGAGGGACTTTTTAGGGACTAAACTAGGCATTTGAGACTAAATGAAGAAGACTCAAGGAGAGTCTTTTTGGAACTTTTTGGGACTTTTCCAACAATGCCCCTCCATGCACCCATTGACCCGCCACCCCATGGTGTTGTTTGATTGTTATTTTTCTATATACTAGGGGCACCATGGTCATTTAATAACCTCTAGCAAGGGACTAGAGACTTTTTAGTCTCTAGAAACAAACAGGGAGGAACTTTTTAGGGACTAGACTAGAAAAAATCCTAGGACTAGAGAACCAAACACCACCTTATATTCGAATAATTACAAGACAAGGATTTATATTCGAATCTGAGTTCACATTTTCAAGGAGGTGCCAAACAGCATAGCGACTCATCACCTATGTTAAACCAAGCGATCACGTGCCACCATTCATCCTTCAGTGCTTCTCAACTTTAGCCTGAGGCTCAGCGATGCAAATTTGTAGCTTCAGGCTGTTTGTGTCCTGGAATAAGCAATGAAGAACGTTCAGAAATACTGTACAAGAAAGGCTTGCTTGACAAATCGTTTACAAGATTCGAAAAGAACAAGTAAACACCAAAGATTAAGGTCATTTTTGGTTCCCAGCCTAAGGTTGCGACGCTTAACCTTAGTCATGCCACAATATTTTGGACATGTGTTTGGTTCATTGCCACACTTGTGGCTTGCCACACTTTTCTAGTTATATGGTCCACATGTCATAGACTCAATTTTTTTGCCAAATCCTGCCACACTTGTGGTGGCCATTTTGTTAGCCACACTTTTTGTGGCAGCCACACTTTGCCTATGGACAAAGTTAGTCATGAACCAAACAGACCCTAATCCTTTTTACACAGGTGCATACGTATTAAACTAGAAGTTGTCACATCACTAGCTTGGCTGAGTAACTGCAGAACAACAACCAGCAAGGAACCTTCTCGTAGGGGATGAGAGAGCAATATCTCGTGTCTGGAATTTCATGTAACTGTTTTTTTTTCTTTTTGGCGAACGTGAATTTCATGTAACTGTAAACTGACTCCCATCTATACTGGGGCCGGGGAACAGAGCCAAGCAAAATTTACAAGGCAAATGGGCTGGCCACAGCGGACTCCCGTCTATACTTTTTGCAACCAGGGATCGAATCCGGGCGGAAATGTCAAGTTAAGAACCATCAACAGCAAAAATATCAATACAGATGCCAGGAAACTGGGTATACAATCTATTAGCCGAGGTAGTTGGATGCCACACCATCAGCTACACAAACAAAACGATAGCACCTAGTATGCCCTTGGTTGGCTACTCATTATCTCAAATGAAATGTTTGCTTACAGCTCACCAGTAAACTTCTTGTAAGATGACTATCATCAATGGCATGGCGTGGTACAGAGTGTTGTGATGCTATGCTACTGACACAACAAAAATGTTAAAAATAAATCAATTGGCAAGATCCATTACACATAACCACCAAAGGAATTAAGTATCCTCTATCCTGTAACCATACCATTGTACAGAAAGAGTATGTCCACAGCTTCTAACTGCACATATGCCAAAACTGATTGCTCAACAGTTCCTTTCAGGATCTAAAACGTCAACGGTTACGAACTCGGAATACTATTTTAAGATAAACAAGGATACTGGGTGCATCATATAAATTCTGTGTGCACATGACAGCAAATGCACAATATAAATGATCAAGTTCATACCTGCAAAGTGAAGGAGCTACATTGTGTGCTTTACTCCCAGATGAGAGGTGACATTATGTTCAAGCAGCTTCAGGCTGGCCGCATTCAGATCCACAGGAAGATCAACCTTCTGCAGTGTAACAGTGCAAATTGCTCAATCTGTAGCCAGATATTAATTCTGTCTTATACCAGTCTATTTGAATGCTGAAGACATGAATGTTTGTTGAAAGAAACAAAATGCAGTACATTTATGTTTCCAGCAATCTTGTTGCACAAGGCAAGCCCATCCTTCACCGTGTATATACAATCTAGTACAATATACACCTTGCATGACTATACAAACTTTTGGTCCAAGAAGGAAAACAAACCATATGTCCAGCTACCGGTTTGCATAGCCAGTTCATGTGCTCACAGTTCTTAGGCTATGCAAGTAATCTACTTTATTGGATTCATTGACAATCTCGAGTCCTGTGTGTACGTAATTCATATAAGGCCCTACCTAATTTTTATTTCGTTTTTCAATAGTCTTAATAACTCCGCTTATGTTGTTTCAACATAGCCGGTCCCAAGCCCGGGTAAAGGAGGAGGGTTGTGATAGGCTTGGCGAGCCAACGTAAAACTCAGCCATTCTTATGGAGATGAAACCCAAAAGATTTTCGTTGGGGCGTAACCCTCTCAGCGACGCGCCACATCAGAACCCGGGTGTGGTGTCAAATGGGCAAGGGCCGGGCCGTCACCCCCCTGGTGGCGCGCTGTAAGACAATAATTTTGGAGGAACCAGCTCAACCCTCTAGGGGTGGCTTATCTCATATATATATATAATGGGTGTGTTACAATTGGTACAATATACGTACACAAATACAGAAGTTATACATAGTCTAACACCCTCCCTCAATCTTAGCCACTTTCTAAAGAACTGAGAAGGGTAAGATTGCGCCTGCAGGCCTCGAACTGTGGTAGAGGCAATGGCTTGGTGAAGATGTCTGCAAGTTGATCCTTAGAAGAGATAAACTTGATCTGTAGTTGCTTCTGTGACACACGTTCCCGTACAAAGTGATAGTCAACTTCAATGTGTTCCGTTCGGGCATGAAATACCGGATTTGCAGAAAGGTATGTAGCGCCGATGTTATCACACCAAAGGATAGGAGGCTGTGGTTGGGACATACCCAACTCTTGAAGCAAAGACTCTACCCAGATAATCTCTGCAGTAGCACTAGCCACAGCCTTATACTCAGCTTCGGTACTACTACGCGATACAGTAGCCTGTTTCCGAGCACTCCAGGCGATCAAGTTAGAGCCAAAGAACATAGCATAGCCCCCCATGGATCGCCTGTCATCCGGACTGCCAGCCCAATCCGCATCAAAGTATGCTGAGAGAACCTGAGATGGAGTCGGCCGAATATGCATCCCAAAAGACACTGTGAATTGGACATAACGCAGGATGCGCTTAACAGCAGCCCAATGAGTGTCTCGAGGAGCCTGAAGATACTGACAAACCCTGTTGACAGCATAAGAAATATCCGGTCGCGTGATCGTCAAATACTGGAGACCACCAACAATACTCCGGTACTCTGTTGCATCCGCAGAAGACAGAAGCTCACCATCAACAGCAGTGATCTTGTCTGTGGACGACATGGGTGTAGTAGTCGGTTTGCACTTAAGCATCCCAGCTCACTGTAATAAATCCAAGGAATACTTCTTCTGCGTCATAACAAGGCCATCAGCACGAGAAGTAACCTCAACTCCAAGAAAGTAGTGAAGCTTCCCAAGGTCTTTGACAGCAAAATCAGCACAAAGAGAGCAAACAAGAGCATCAGCAGCAAAACAAGAGGAACTGACTAGAATAATATCATCCACAGACCAAAAGATGCATAGTGACCTCTGGCTTCTGGAGAAGAAATAATGAGGAGTCAGCAGTAGATGGCACAAACCCATGAGCACGAAGAGCTGATGCAAGACGAGCATGCTAGGCACGAGGAGCTTGCTTCAGACCATAGAGCGCTTTGGTGAGACAACAGATGTGATCAGGACGATCAGGATCAGAAAAACCAGGCGGCTGGCGCATATAAACCTCTTCCTCCAAGAAGCCATGAAGAAAGGCATTCTGCACATCAAGCTGACGAAGAGACCAGCCTTGAGTGACTGCAAGAGAGAGAAGCTGAATGGTGGTAGGCTTGACAACGGGACTGAAGGTGTCCTCATAATCAAGACCATAGCGCTGCCGAAATCCTCTGGCAACAAGGCGCGCTTTATAGCGCTCAATAGACCCATCCGAGTGCTTCTTCATTTTGAACACCCATTTAGAGTCAATAACATTGACCCGTGGTGGTGGAGGAACAAGGGTCCACGTCTTATTGCGAAGAAGAGCGTGATACTCCTGCTCCATAGCTTCCCGCTAGTGAGGAATGCGCATGGCAGCCTGATATGAGCGGGGCTCAGAGGACGGATCCGCAACAGCAGCAGCCAGACATGCCGCCAACCAAGCAAAGTACCATTTTTGTGTTCCTTTGGACGGAAAATGCCACTGCGACTGCGTGTATGTGGACGGAGAACTGGAGCCGTCGAGGTCGAGGGTGCAGCCGGTGGAGGATTGGACGATGATGA
This sequence comes from Triticum urartu, assembly GCF_003073215.2. NCBI lineage: Eukaryota > Viridiplantae > Streptophyta > Magnoliopsida > Poales > Poaceae > Triticum > Triticum urartu. The sequence continues at coordinate 77,775,905 of NC_053022.1, read as the reverse complement.
CGGGACCAGCCTGCGAGGGGCTGGGTAATGCTGACGTAGAGAGCCAGGCGGCGAGGGGTTGGGCGATGGAGTCGAACCCGCCAACAGGGCACTCAGCAAGGTGGACCCAGAGCCCGCCAGTGGGACTGGTGACAACGGCGCCACCGGCGTAGCGGGCCGAGCCTCGGGCGACACCGGCGTGGAGGGCCGAGCCTCGGGCGACAGCGAGGCAGGCGTGACGGGCATGCCGGGCCGATCGGAGGACAAGCCGGCCCAGAGTCAGGGGAGACAACCCACGCAGCGCCACAGGCACATCAGCCGAGCGTGCATGGGCGCGCGGGTCGAGGCCATGCAGCGAGGCGGCGCGATCGACGTGCGCATCAGAGAGCGACGGCGAGGGAGGTGTTGGAGCCTCCAAAATTTCCAAACGAGCCCCGCGTCCAGTGCCTACACCATGGTTAGGCAATAATACAGGAGAGTATGCAACATGATCAAATTGGTCAGAGGCAAGAGAGGATGAATGCATGGAAGGAGATGCATCTGTGGACACGGGTAAGTTGGCAAATGGAAAGACAAGCTCATCAAACACGACATCCCGAGATATGTAGACACGATTAGTGGGAACATGAAGACATTTCTAACCTTTATGAAGGGAACTATAGCCAAGAAAGACACACTTTTTGGACAGAAATTCCAGCTTGCGTTTGTTATATGGTCGAAGATGCGGCTAGCAAGCACACCCAAAATACTTTAAAGAAAGTATAGTCAGGTTGTTCATTAAGGAGAAGTTCAATGGGAGTCTTCATGTTTAGAACACGTGTGGGAGTATGATTGATAAGAAAACATGCAGTGGTGAAAGCATCACTCCAAAATCGAAAAGAAACCGATGCATGGGCCAAAAGAGTGAGACCAGTCTCGACAATATGGCGATGCTTACGTTCGACGGAACCATTCTGCTGATGAGTATGTGGACATGCTAAACGATGAGCGATCCCAAGCGACTGGAAGGAGTTGAGGTTGCGATACTCGCCACCCCAATCCGACCGAACATGAACAATTTTATGCTTAAGAAGACGTTCAACATGTTTTTGAAACTGAACAACAATATCAAACGCATCAGACTTATGCTTAATAAGATAGAGCCAAGTAAAGCGACTGTAAGCATCCACAAAACTGATATAATAGTTATGGCCACTAACAGAAGTTTGGGCAGGGCCCCATACATCCGAAAAAACAAGTTCTAAAGGATGTTTCACCTCACGACTAGACTCTGAAAAAGGAAGTTGATGACTCTTCCCCTGCTGACAATCATCACACACTGCTACATCATTATTGCTAGACACGCTAGGAAGCTCATGACAACGCAAAACATGACGAACGATAGGTGTGGCAGGATGACCAAGATGAGCATGCCACTGTGACGACGAGACACGAACTCCACTGAAAACCCGAGAGACTCCAGGATGCTCCAGACGATAAAGACCCTGGTGGAGACGCCCACTAAGAAGAACGTCCCTCGTGTCCCGATCCTTAATAAAAAGATCAAACGGGTGAAATTCACAAAACACATTATTATCATAAGTGAGTTTAGGAACTGAAAGGAGATTACGCGTCACAGATGGTACTCTAAGGACATCATGAAGCTGAAGCCTCCTATTGACATGACTAGTAAGGAGAGATGCTTGACCAATATGAGAGATGTGCATACCTGCTCCATTGGCTGTGTGGATCTTATCGGAGCCGTTATAGGGCTCACGAAGATGAAGCTTCCCCATCTCATTCGTCAGATGCTCCGTCGCCCCAGAGTCCATGTACCAGTGAGGATCGATGGAGTAGGACTGAGTGTGTCCCTGAGGCTTCTGCGGCGCCGGGCGATCAGCCATGGCAACCTGACGCGCAGTATTGCGTGTATCCTTGCCATCATTACCGAGACCGAGGAAGCTCTTCTGGAAGCGGCGATGACACTTAGAGGCCCAATGCCCGTCAAGGCCACACAGCTGGCAAACCCGCCGACCCCATCGCCGGGAAGAGTCAGGGTGGGGGTGGATGAGGCCGGAGGCAGCGGTGCAGGCCCCTTGCCCGAGGCGGACGACTAAGCACCACCGGGGAGGGGGGCGACCACCTCTGTATGCCGCATTTGCGGAGGAGCCGCGGTTGCGGTTGGCACAGCGCGCCTCAACACGCTGCTCAGTGAGAAGAAGTTGAGAGTAGACCTCATGAGCCATCATGGGGGTCGTGTTGCCGCGCTCATTAATGATCTCGACCAAACCATCATGCTCTTCGTCGAGGCCGTTGACGATGAAGGAGTTGAACTCAAAGTCAGTAAGCGGCTGTCCAATGGACGCCAGCGTGTCAGCAAGAGCCTTGACCTTGTTGTAAAACTCCGTGGCCGTGGAGTTGAGCTTCTCACAGGCGCCAAGCTCGCGACGGAGGGCACTGACACGGGCCTGCGACTAGGACGCAAAGGAGCGCTCAAGGATGGTCCAAGCCTCATGGGAGGTCTTTGCAAAGACAATGAGCCCGGCAACAGCCGGAAAGAGCGAGCCCTGGATGGAGGAGAGGTTTGCCTGGTCCTGCCCCGTCCAGACACGGTACGCCGGGTTGTAAACCGGACCGTTCACGCTATCCACCAGCGCGGAAGGGCAAGGAAAAGTGCCGTCAACGTAGCCAAGCAAGTAGTGACTCCCGAGGAGCGGAAGAACCTGCGCATGCCAGAAAATATAGTTGTCGGACGATAGCTTGACGGTGATGAGGTTGCCGAAGTGGAATGGTGGAGGCAACAAGCCCGTCGAAGAGACTACCGGGGGCGCATATGCCATGGGGGCAGGGACGGGCGGCGCGAGCGAAGACGCGGGATTGGAACCCGCGAGCAGCGGCGGCGGGTACGCCCCGTAGAGAAGCGGCCAGCGCGACCGGAGTGGATCCTGCTGGAGGCACGGACGGCATGAGGGCAGGGTGGATTGGCGCAAGGCCCAACCCCAAGTGGCCCGCCGTGACTGCTGACGAGGTGGCCTCGGGCGCGAAGGCCAGAGGCGCGATGACGCCGGTGGATGAGGCGGGTGAAGGGGTGCTCGACGTATGGATCGTCAGCGCGTGACCCGACGATGAAGAAGCCGGAGGATTGTTGGAGAAGAACGAGCCAACGCTTCTGGTCCCGATCTGAGGCGGCCGCATGGTGGCCGAGTCGAGCGGTAGAGAGAGAAGGGCGACAAGCGAGGCCGGAAGAAACCCGGCGGAGGAGCTGGAGGCGGCGGCACCTGACATGGTGGCGGCGCGATCTAGGGGCGGGGCACGATCCAGGGGCGGCGGCGCGAACTAGGGTTTTGCGGAAGCGGAGGACGTAGCCAGGTCTGTTACCATGTAAGACAATAATTTTGGGGGAACCAGCTCAACCCTCTAGGGGTGGCTTATCTCATATATATATATAATGGGTGTGTTACAATTGGTACAATATACGTACACAAATACAAAAGTTATACATAGTCTAACACGCGCCGTATCTTGATCCGGATACGGTGGCAAGTGAGCGAGGATCGGGTCGTCGCATCCTTAGTGGCGTGCTACATCGGCGCCCAGATGTAGTGGAAAATGAGCAAGGGTCTTCGCATTTGACTCGACGAGTGCGAAGGGTAAGGAAGCCAGCTAAGCCTAGGAGGATTCGCTTAGGTAGCTGGAATGTAGGGTCTCTGACAAGGAAGCTTCTGGAGCTAGTTGATGCAGCGGTGCAGAGAGGCATTGATATCCTTTGCGTCCAAGAAACCAAGTGGAGAGGACAAAAGGCGAAGGAGGTGGAGGATACCGGCTTCAAGCTGTGGTACACAAGGACGGCTGCAAACAGAAATGGTGTAGGCATCTTGATCAACAAGAGCCTCAAGTATGGAGTGGTAGACGTCAAGAGACGTGGGGATCGGATTATCCTGGTCAAGCGGGCAGTTGGGGAATTAGTTCTCAATGTTATCAGCGCGTATGCCCCGCAAGTAGACCACAATGAGAACACCAAGAGGGAATTCTGGGAAGGCCTGGAAGACATGGTTAGGAGTGTACCGATTGGCGAGAAGCTCTTCACAGGAGACCTCAATGGCCACATGGGTACATCTAACACAGGTTTTGAAGGGGTGCATGGGGGCTTTGGCTATGGCATCAGGAATCAAGGAGGAGATGTCTTAAGCTTTGCTCTAGCCTACGACATGATTGTAGCTAACACCCTCTTTAGAAAGAGAGAATCACATCTGGTGACTTTTAGTAGTGGCCAACACTCTAGCCAGATTGATTTCATCCTCTCGAGAAGAGAAGATAGGTGTGCGTGCCTAGACTATAAGGTGATACCTAGAGAGAGTGTTGTACCTCAGCATAAGCTGGTGGTTGCCAACTTCCGCTTTCGAATTCGTGTCCAGCGGGATAAGCGAGCCAAAGTCGCTAGAACGAAGTGGTGGAAGCTCAAGGGGGAGGTAGCTCGCGCTTTCAAGGAGAGGGTCATTAAGGAGGGCCCTTGGGAGGAAGGAGGGGATGCGGACAATGTGTGGATAAATATGGCGACTTGCATTCGTAAGGTGGCCCCGGAGGAGTTTGGAGTGTCCAGAAGGAGAAGCAAAGATAAGGATACCTGGTGGTGGAATGATGATGTCCAGAAGGCGATTAAAGAGAAGAAATATTGTTTCAGACGCCTATACCTGGATAGGAGTGCAGACAACATAGAGAAGTACAAGATGGCGAAGAAGGCCGCAAAGCGAGCTGTCAGTGAAGCAAGGGGTCGGGCATATGAGGACCTCTACCAACACGGTTAGGCACGAAGGAAGGCGAAAGGGACATCTATAAGATGGCCAAGATCCAAGAGAGGAAGACGAGGGATATTGGCCAAGTCAAATGCATCAAGGACGGAGCAGGCCAACTCTTGGTGAAGCACGAGGAGATTAAGCATAGATGGTGGGGGTACTTCGACAAGTTGTTCAATGGGAAGAATGAGAGTTCTACCATTGAACTGGACGACTCCTTTGATGAGACTAGCATGCGTTTTGTGCGGCGAATCCAGGAGTCTGTGGTCAAGGAGGCTTTAAAAGGGGTGAAAGGAGGCAAAGCGATGGGCCCTGATTGTATCCCCATTGAGGTGTGGAAAGGCCTCGGGGACATAGCGATAGTATGGCTAACCAAGCTTTTCAACCTCATTTTTCGGGCAAACAAGATGAAAGAAGAATGGAGACATAGTACATTAGTACCAATCTTCAAGAACAAGGGGGGTGTTCAGAGTTGTACTAATTACCGTGGAATTAAGCTAATGAGCCATACAATGAAGCTACGGGAGAGAGTCATTGAGCACCGCTTAAGAAGAATGACAAGTGTGACGAAAAATCAGTTTGGTTTCATGCCTGGGAGGTCGACCATGGAAGCCATCTTGGTATGACAACTTATGGAGAGATACAGGGAGCAAAATAAGGACTTGCATATGGTGTTCATTGACTTGGAGAAGGCCTATGATAAGATACCGCAGAATGTCATGTGGTGGGCCTTGGAGAAACACAAAGTCCCAGCAAAGTACATTACCCTCATCAAGGACATGTACGATAATGTTGCGAGAAGTGTTCAAACAAGTGATGTCGACACTGATGACTTAGCGATTAAGGTAGGACTGCATCAGGGGTCAGCTTTGAGCCCTTATCTTTTTGCCTTGGTGATGGATGAGGTCACAAGGGATATACAAGGAGATATCCCATGGTGTATGCTCTTTGCGGATGATGTGGTGCTAGTTGACGATAGTCGGACGGGGGTAAATAGGAAGTTAGAGTTATGGAGACAAACCTTGGAATCGAAAGGGTTTAGACTTACTGGCTTAGTAGAACTAAAACGGAGTACATGATGTGCCGTTTCAATACTACTAGGTGTGAGGGGGAGGTTAGCCTTGATGGGCAGGTGGTGCCTCAGAAGGATACCTTTCGATATTTGGGGTCAATGCTGCAGGAGGATGGGGGTATTGATGAAGATGTGAACCATCGAATCAAAGCCGGATGGATGAAGTGGCGCTAAACTTCTGGCATTCTCTGTGATAAGAGAGTTTCACAAAAGCTAAAAGGTAAGTTCTACAGGACGGCGGTTCGACCCACAATGTTGTATGGTGCTGAGTGTTGGCCGACTAAAAGGCGACATGTTCAATAGTTAGGTGTGGCGGAGATGCATATGTTGAGATGGATGTGTGGCCACACGAGGAAGGATCAAGTTCGGAATGATGATATACGAGATAGAGTGGGGTAGCACCAATTGAAGAGAAGCTTGTCCAACATCGTCTGAGATGGTTTGGTCATATTCAGCCAGAAGCTCCAGTGCATAGCGGACGGCTAAAACATGCGGAGAATGTCAAGAGAGGTCGGGGTAGACCGAATTTGACATGGGAGGAGTCCGTTAAGAGAGGGGTGCGTGGAAGCTTGCTATCCATGCCAGAGCCATGAGTTGGTCGCGAGATCTTATGGGTTTCACCTCTAGCCTACTCTAAAGGCTTTTTCAGTGCATAGAGTTGTTGTTTATTGTATCTCAGCGCGGCACCCAGCGGTGGGTGCTACGAAGTGACGCAAACACCGCCTATTTTCAGGCGATTGCCAATGGGAGGAGACGCCGCAACACTATCCCTTTCCTCTGGGACAGCGACACCCTACTTCAGCGGTCATCGGATATCCGCACTCACGTGGACGGCTTCTATAAAGCCCACTTCTCCCCCTCCCCTTGGGGTGGGGCATCACTGGCACCCGACACTCGGTCGGGTCGCCTACGTGTCATGGCCGAGGAAAATGCTGCCCTCATGGCGCCGTTCTCTGAGGAGGAGGTCCTCTTGGCTATCAAGGGCATGAACCCGTCTTCGGCTCCAGGCCCGGATGGCCTCCCGATGAAGTTCTTCCAATCCTTCTGGCATGCCATCAAGGCGGCGGTCATGGCCCTATTTGACGAGTTCTATGTAGGGTCCATGGACCTTGGCCGCTTGAACTACGGGATCATTACGCTCATCCCCAAAGTTCCAGGCGCTACAGACATCCGCCAGTTCCACCCAATCACAGTTATAAACGTGATTTTTTCAGATTTTGGCGATGGGGTACGCCAATAGGATGACCCAGCTCGCGGACACTATAACCCACCCCAACCAATCGGCCTTCGTTCAAGGCCGGCTCATTCTCGATGGGGTGTTGGTCTTCCACGAGGTGCTGCACGAAGTCCGCTCCAAGCACCAGCGGGCGGTCTTCCTGAAGTTAGACTTCCACAAAGCCTACGACACTGTCCTCTGGCCCTTCCTCCGGGAAGTTCTGCTGCGCAAGGGCTTCGACGACCGCTAGGTCACCAGAGTCATGCAGCTGGTCTCATGCGGCCGAACTGCGGTGAAGATCAACGGCGAGATTGGACCCTACTTCCCATACTGTGTGGAGTCCGTCAGGGGGACCCCTTCTCGCCTTTTTTGTTCAACATGGTGATATAGAGTCACTGACAAGGCCAAAGTGGCAGGCCATATTTAGGGCGTGGTGCCCCATCTGGTAGGAGGGGGAGGGGTCTCCCTCCAGTATGCTGACGACACCATCATAATGATTGAGGGCTCTGGATCTGATATTGCCAACCTGAAATTCCTCCTATGCTTCCAGCAGATGTCTGGCCTCACGATCAACTTCGATAAGAGCGAAGTGATGATTCTTGGATACTCCCCTGCGAAGTGCCAAGACATGGCAGATCGGCTGAATTGCAGGCTAGGTTCCTTCCCCATAATTTACTTGGGGATCCCCATCAGTGACTCTAGACTGACTATAGCAGACCTTCATCTTGCGGTGTCCAGGATACAGCACTGCGTAGAACCATGGAGGGGCAGATGGTTGTCTAAGGCGGCTCGGACGATCCTCATCAACTCCTCGTTGTCAAGCCTCATCATGTTCCTTATGAGCGTCTATAGCCTCCATGAGACCCTACACCAGGAGATCGCCAAGTACCAGGCCCGGTTCTTCTAGGTTGGGGAGGGGGATAAACAAAAATACCACATGGTCAGCTGGACGAACATCTGTAAACCGCGGGACCAGGGTGGCCTTGGGATCATGTCCTCTAGGCGCATGAATATCGCCTTACTGACGCGCTGGCTCTGGAGGATCACCAATGGTGAGGGTGGTCTCTGGTTGGACATCGTCAGGAACCAATACCTTCAAGACCAGCCTCTTGCCTTCTGCCAGCGTTCTAGAGGCTCCCAGTTCTGGCAGGCTGTCATCCAGGTCATGCCGATCCTCCGGATTGGTACATCCATCTCCGTTGGATCTGGCTCCTCGACATTGTTCTGGTTCGACCTGTGGGTGGGGGACCGCCCCCTCGCCGCCCGTTTCCCAGAACTATTTTCCATCACGGTTGACCCTCGGGTCTCCGTCGAGGTAGCCCTTATTGACTTAGGGCGCCTCACGTTCCGTCGGCCCTTCGGCCCCCCTGAGGTTGCTGCCTGGGACGACCTCCTACAGTGCATTGCCTTGCAGCCCAACCCATAGACGTTGACCACATGCACGACTCCGTCTCCTGGCTCCTGGAGACGTCTGGCCACTTCTCGGCCAAGTCCCTATACCAGGCCATTGCAACCTCCACTGCCCTCCCTCTGAAAATTAGAATATTCTTGTGGCAATGAATTCGTGGGCGGCTCCCCTCTGGCGTGGAGGTTCTGAAGCGCAACAGCCCAGGGGATGGGTCCTGCCCGCTCTGCGGCACGGGGGAGGATGCTAACCATATATTCTTCTCCCACGTTGCCGCTCAGTTCCGTTGGACCTGCTTCCGCGACATGGTTGGGGGTTGTTGGTGTAACACCAACTTCTCGGACTTGTTGGCAGAAATCCAAGCATCTGCACCCCACCACCGCCACATTAGGTGGTTGTGCATCGGGATCCTTGCTTGGACGCTCTGGACTATCCGCAATAAGCTTGTCATCCAACGTGCTCCTCTTCAACGTGCCATTGACGCGATTTTCAAAATGCGGTTACTTGTAGCTTTGGCGGCCGCTTAGCCGCCCCTAGGATCGGAACGTCATCGCGACCCTCCTCGCCGACCTTCGAGCGATGGCCTTCGGCGTGGCCCCTCCGCTTCCGCCACCACCCCCGGAGCCAAACTAGGCACGCAGCTTCCTCACGTCGTAGGACCTTCGGACTGTCCCTTGGGCTCCTACCGGATTGTTTTTGTTTTATCTTTTAAGGACTGTTGAGCTGTGCCCTCAGTTGTACCCTTGCTACCTTTTGTGTGTGGGTATTCGTCTTCGACTTCTTTGCGTGTGTGCGTGTGGTGTGAACTTGTGTGTGGATGCTTGTGGGCTCGGGTGGTTTGCTTTATATATAAAGCAGAGGGAAAGCCTTTTTTGGTAGAAGGACATTCTATTTGACCTTCACTAGTTCAAATGTACTTTTCTGACCAGATAGACGCTCTTCATTGTGAATAAATTAGTGAAATAAGACGACACTTTTGACATTGTTTGGATCACAAAGGAAAATTTAGGAACATGCTTTTACAGCTTAGCTTTTGTTCCTTTTGATCCAAAGGGCAGCCATAGTCTCAAAAGAAAAAAGGAAAAAAAAAGAATTATTGTTGTCATTGCATCCATTTCATATGAGATGTTCTATTTTTTCTGTCTAATCCCCCTATAGTTAATGAAACAGGAATCCCCTTTTCCTTCTTCACAGGGATCTTCTAACCAAAAGGACAGTATTTTTTATATAAGAGGGTTGTGTGCATGTTCAATATCAAAATTTCCTTGCACAGTTCAGCTCAACACTGGTTCTAGACGGCACAGCAACGCGGCCGTTTGCTTCTAGTTACTACTAATAGTGAACTACTTGTCCAGGTTGCACTAGACGACCAAATTGGCACTGATGTTTTAGCAATACTGTAGCAGGTGGTACTGTATAATACAAGTTGGCGCAAGCCAGGACTCAATATGGTTATGAGACAACTTAAAGCAAGGAATTGGACATGGAAATGAAGTGCTAAACATGTGTAAGGGTCAACGAAGTTCCAAAGAATATTCCTCTTGAAATAGTACCCGCACCTTTAGCCAGAGGGGAATCCCTTGTTGCTCCTGAATGCAGAGAAAGCTCAACCAGATTTACTGAAACACGAAATTTATTCGATGGCCATGTTTCTGTATCTTGGACAGATCCTGAATACTTTCAGAAGAAGTAGAAGATGCAGAAACATGAGATTCAGATGTTGAAGTTCCATCTCGAGGACCATCCAGAGCAGGCACAATATGTGGTGCCCCAGCAAAGTTTCGACGACGCACAATCAGATATAACTTCATATTTTCGATTGGAAGAAATGCTGCTTTCAGAACATCCACCTGAGACACAGTAGATGAAACATGACTATCGCAATGGCACTCGAGCTAAAGAGAAGAACCAAATAGTAACTTGTGCTATGACTGAGGAAATCTAACCAGAGAATTTAAGTAAAGATTCATTTTGGGAATTCAAGCAATGATCTATGATTCTCAATGCAGACCTTCCACATCTTGTATTACAGTTTCACCCCGCACTATATCCATACCAATTGTTAACTTTATGTCTTTTACCTACACAGGGAGTTGTGCAACGACACCCATAAGAATAATATAAGATCAACCGAAACAGACTTGCAATAGACAGTGTTCAGCTGTGAAACTTAACACTGCTGGACGAGAAGTGCAAAAGAGGTGCCCAACTTGTGTGTGTTTCAAGCTCGGTAGAAAGGATTTGATCTCCAAGAAAGGAATAAAAACTTGATAAACTAACAGAGGATTGGTTGTTTCTAGCGTTGACACTGTCGACTAAACCATTCATTTGATTTCTATCGTTGACACTGTTGACCCTGCCGTGTGAGGGTCTAATATTTGTTCCCTGCAGTGGCAATGGTCCGCAAGTTTTCTCGCTATTCAATCATTGATGTGCATAGCATAATACGTATCACAGATCAGCAGATGCACTGGAACCAAGCAAACAGAAGTGCACAGCCTGTCATTTTCACTGGAACCAAATGCAGCAGCTGAAAGGCATTTTTACTGCACTTAACACCCTCACAACCTGCCATTTCAATCTTCACCAAGCAATTCGTCACTTGCATAACTACATCTTTTGAGCATAGATGGAGAGGGAGGGAGGGAGAGAGAGAGAGAGACAGAGAGAGAGAGAGATGAACCTGGAATGGTCAGGTCGTGGAGAGGGTGCAGGCAGCTCCGGTGGTGTTGGTGAGGGGCGTGGAGCGATGGAAGGAGGCGGATACGGAGGGAAGCTGGGGGAGGTAGTGGGTAGCGGCGACCGGCAGGAGGAAAAGGCGGCGGGCCTGGAGCCCCCCGTCACGGCGGCGCCCTTGTTGGCGGTCTGCTCCTCTCATGGTGAGAGGGACCGGCGCTAGCTCATGCGCCAGTCCCCCGCCAACAGCGCGGGGGATGTCGCCGGCGGAGAGGGCGGCGGAGCGGAGTAGGGTTGGTTGGCGGAGCTAGCTCTGGATCCGGGGAGCGGAGGAGGAAGGGTCCGTCGGGTCCGTCTGTGGTTGGGCTCGGTCAGTCGGGTCCGTCGGGTCGGTCGGGTTATGAACCGGCACGGAGCCACGGAGACGGTTCGGTGGAAATGCCCAGGGTTCAGCCTCCACTCGTCGGTGAATATCACAGGCGGCTCGGGAAAAAACCATTCAGAGGCCACCCCGGCCCGCCGCCCCTGCCCACCCACCACCGGCCATCGCCGTCAGCGGCAGAGATGACCCGGGCCAGAGAAGAAAAAAAAAGAAAAGGAAAGAAAAAAGCGATTGGGCCATGGGAAAAAAAGCCCATGGGCTTGGTGGCGCCGCTCGGCCTCGCTCCTCCCCTCTTTAAAATCACCTCCGGCTCCCGCCCGCTGAAATACTACCACCTCCCCTCCCCGTCGTCGCAAGTCGCAACCCCCCGAGAGCTCGACCACCGCTTCCGCCCATCCCTCCTCACCCGAGAACGCCTCCCCTCCCCGCCTCCTGCAAACCTTCCCACGAGAAGCCCTAGTGTAGGGAAACGATGGACTCGAAGTCCATGGCGCTGCGCCTCCTCCGCCACCTGTGCGCGGCAGCGCCTGGTGGTGCGTGGAAGGCAGACTTCGTCGACTTTCTCTGGAGCCTCTGGTGCCGGATTCAGGCGGACAAGAACTGGCAGGGCGCGTCCACGGCGCCGGTCGCTGGCGCCCGCCCGCTCGTAGGCAACGCCGAGGCCGCGCTCGTCGGCAACGAAGACGACGACGACGACGGGTACTCTTCTTGCAAGACTCAGGTCCGCGACGACGACGACGACGACGACAACGACGACGGCGGGTACTCCTCTAGCAAGTCTCAGCCCACGCTCGACGACGACGACGACGCCGGCCGCAAGAAGGAGCAGGAATTCGGCATCCAGCCATTCACGCCGACCGCCGGCCAGGGGGCGGGTACCAAGAACCTGACGGACGACGACGACGCCGGCCGCAAGAAGGAGCTTCTGCAGGACTCCGCCCTCGCCGGCCCGCCCGCTTTCGGCGTCGACTCCAAGGGCGAGAACGCCGACCTCGCCGACCCGCCCGCGCTCGGCGTCGACTCCACAGGCGAGAACGCCTATCTCGCCGGCCCGGACGAGCTCGGCAAGGACGACGTCGACAAGGAGTGCGCGCCCCCGGCCGCGGCTACCAAAGACGACTCCGCCCGCAAGAACGAGCCCGCCTTTCGGCACCCTCGTCGTGCCCGTCGACGTCGTCGTCCTGCTCAAGCCGTTCGCTCGGATGGTCTCCAAGAAGACGATTCTTTCTTGGAGCCAGAGGTGGACGGGTGCAGGGTCATGCACCTACGGTACGTGGCCGCTTGCTCCTCCCTGAAGAAGAAGAAGACTCTGTGCTTAGAGTGTTTCATCCGCCATGAGAGGAACCCAGCTGAGAGGGCGCCTGTCCCCATCGGCAAAGACGAAGAAGAGGTTGGGACTTGGATTTTGTCTAATTTTGCTTGCAACAAAAACTATCTTGTTCCCCTCGTTCGTTTCAAAATTCAAAGTAGCTTTGTCAACTCACCCTTTCTCTTTCTTCTCAGGTTCATAATCACATGACTCGTCATCACAAGAAGTCTGGCTCCGGCTGAAGCAAGTGCAAGAGGCAAGGGTGCTTCGCCGTGACGCTCACTGCCCAGGACATGGGGCACCACCAGCTATACGCTCATCGGCTGTAGATGCATTTCCTGTCGTGATCTGTCATTTTTCGAGCAAAGCCAAGAAAATCGTACTTAAATGCACTGCCTGTAGTGCTAGACAGATCATGTAAATGTGCTTCAGCAACAGTTAGACAAGTGTAAACTCGGACATGTAAGAGTATATTTGATAATGCTCTTTATTTTCTTTCATATCTGTCTGTCAATTTTTCTGTACACTGAAAAAAATGAAATTACTCCAGTGTGATGTGGAGCAGTCTGATCGATCTGTCATTTATGAGAAAATTGTTCATGTTACAAGAAAGGGGGCAATAGAGGGCTGTATCTCTCCCTCTCTTTCTTTTTTGAAAGGAACACTACTCTGCATTCTATTACAAATTTACAACCAGCAGATAAATACATCACATGGCTGAAGTGATTTGCACAACTTGAAGTAGTGCCAGGGCTTTTCAGTATGTCCTCGAGGTGCCCTTGCCCTGCCGCAAGCGCTCGCCCATTTCTGATAGTAGTTGCAATGATCTACAGACTTGCTTCACCTTCTTGTATTGGCAAAAGAGGCCAAATATATCAGTCAAACAAAGAGGCCACCTTGTTCTTCGTCTTCATCCAACCTGAAACAAAGAGGCCATCCTGTATGGATGGATGAACTTTCAGACAAGCTAGAGGAAGAGATGAATGGATGGAAATGGCATCCCCACTATTTAAAATTTAATAGCAATCACACTGAAGCAACCATCCCCGAATCTTTTTTTGGGGGGCTCCAGTAATTGCTGAAATATAAACAGAAGCCACACGTTACTGACAGTCTGACACCAATACCATCTGCAGCTATCTAAAAATCCAAGAAAATTGGCTGTGTTTCTCAAAAGATTAACAACAAAATTGGTGTGTTTACAGTTTTATTGAGAACTTTAATAAGATGGCTGCATGCATCGCTTAGATACAGAGGCCGGGGAAAAACCTCCTTTTCCAAAAAAAAACAGTTTTATTGAGAACTTTGTGGATAAGATGGAACAATAGGCACCTTTTAGGCAAAAGTTCATAGTATAACCGAAATAAATGAGGAACTAATCAACACTAATCCTACTGGATAGTACAGGATCAAAAGAGATTATACATCTGCCGGGGTTGCTGTTGGCGCTGTTGGCGCAGACTTCCTTCGCCGCCGCATCGCCCCCCTGCAGGAACGGGGGAGGCCCACTTGGGAGTTCAAGAACGCGGCAGACATCATGAGGCTGCGGCCAGGCCTCAATTACAACTTCACAGTCCTGGAGCTCAACGCGATGCTGCAGGAGCTGTTCAAATATGACCCCAGCATCCCGAGGTGTTCAGGTTGCCAGGGGGCATCGTGCCTTTGTGCAACAATTCCGAGCTCGACCGCATCCGTGCAATGATGCCGGAGTGCGACTCGCACGGGATTGTGCCAACTTGGCAGGAGCCTGCAGACGAGGTCGTGCAGCAATTCTTCGACGACTTGGTGGAAGTGCCAATCCGCCTTGACGAGAAGGACGGCCTCACCCGCGACACCACGGATGCGGAGATGGCGCTCATCGCCACTAGGCTGGAGGAGGCAGCGGCAGCCGCAGCCGCGGGCGAGTTCGGGTTCACTGCGGAGGAGGCCGATGCAGCAGAAGCGGCAAGCCGTGCCGAGCGAGGGGAGCCTGCCGGCAAGAAGGGGCTTGCCGGGCAAGACGCCGAGCCGAGCGAGCCCGCCAAGGACACGAGCGGCTCGTTGCAAATCGACTCTTCTTCCACCTCGTCTTCAGACAGCCCACCAGAAGCAGAGCCTCCATCTCCACCAAGAAGGCGCCTCCGCAAGGTTGGCGATGTGGCGGAGCGGCAAGCGGGCCAACAGTCGCCACGCCGCGTGACACGCTCAACCACGGCAAACACCGTTGCCGCGGGAGCGCCTCATGCTACGACGGCAACTGGAGCGGAGTCTAGCCGGACCACCGCTTCAGTCCCTGCCGCTACTCACGCCGCGCCAACAGCCGGAGCGGGGTCGTCTCAGACCGCCGCCACTGCTCCCGGCAAGCGGCCGAGGGAAACTTCTCCTCCGCCTCCTCGCGCCGGGCGCGCGCCGGGCTTCGACTTCTCCGCGTTAAGCTCCGACGAGGAAGAAGAAGAAGAGTAAGCTTCTCTTGTTGTACTTGCATTTCTTCAAATCTTGCTGTTTGCCTTGTTTCTCACTTGCTTTTCCCTGAATCTGTCCCTTCTTAGGACTCTGGCCCAGAGAGCGGCAAAGAGAGCCAAGGCCCCGGTGATCGTTGTCGAGGACGAGCCCCCTGCGACAGCAGGTGGCGCACCCGAGACAGGCTTGCCGGACCTGGCGACTTTCCTCCATGGCAGCCCCCAGCGTAAGTGTGTGAATTATTTTCCGCGGCGAGGCGCGCATGGGTACTTGTCTTTGCTGATATTTGCTTGTTGACTTGTGTAGGAGCCGAGCAGCCCCACCGGGAGCCAAGGGAAAATTTCCCGACAAGGGAGAATTCTCCGGCAAGGGAGGGCTCCCCGGTAAGGGAGAAGTCTCCGGCAAGGGAGGGATCTCCGGCAAGGGAGGGTTCTCCGGCGAGGGACAACGCCAGTGGCCCCCCGACAGCGGAGACCACGACTGCAGAACCTAGTGCAGGTACTCCTCTTGCTTCAAAACTTCCCTTGGGTTCTTCTCTTGATCTTCTCGAGTTTTTGCTGGATTCTGCTTGACTCTTCTCCTCTTTTCCGGCCGTCAGATCCATCCGCTGTGGAGCAGATGGAGATAGAGGTCGCCGCTGACGAGGCAACCAGTGGTGGTGACGCTGCCGGAGCAGAGGCCGCCAAGGCAGACGCCGCGGCGACTGGCGAGGGGTCCGGCGATCGCACTGACGGCCCTGAGGCCGCAGGAGCGCCAGGCGCTACACCGACCGCCGATCCGTCCGCCGCTGCCGCAGCGTCAGGCTCCGGAGAGCCCCAGCCAGGCGTCTACCTGAAGGCCGGCGACGACGTCTTCATCAACCTTCTCTGGGCATCAAGCTCCAGAGCGCCGGTCGAGGGGGAGATCTTTGATGGAGAAGTGCTTGCCTCCGCGGGGCTGAAGCTGGTCGACGCGCCAAGGAGCAGCAGCAACGAGCCCGAAGAAGAGCGGCTGCTGCGCAGGTTGATGTCGCTCTACCGCGCGCGACAAGCCAAGCTGGAGTCCCGCGAGGCGCTTGTCGCGAAGGTGGGAGCAGACATTGAGAAGCGCGCAGAAGAGCTCGGGGGCTTCCACCGGGAAGCCCTCCGATCCCTGGCGGAGGAGCGGGAGCAGCTCGCTGAAGCACGGAAGGTCTTTCTCCTCGAGAAGGCTGAAGCCGAAGAGCGCCAGCGACTTGCCGCTGTGAAGCTAGCTGCAGAAGAGGGCGAGCTGGCGCAGCGGAAGGTCAATCTCGACGCCCACGAGGAGGAGCTTGCCTCGCGCGAGGAGAAGCTTGGCGGAGCCCTTAAGCAAGCGGAGGACGCGGCCGCCGCCGCCGAGGCCGCCAAGGAGGAGTTGAAGACGAAGGTGGCGCGGCTGGAGGCCGATCTCTCCGAGAAGGGCAAGGAGCTCAGCGCCACCAAGGTCTCCAACGTGGATCTTGAGTTGAAGCTAACCACTTTGACCAAGACTCTGGACAGCGCCAAGAAGCGGGAGGCGGCCTTGAAGGAGGAAATCAAGGCCGACAAGGCGCTGCTGGAGAGCGCTGCCACCGCCCAGAACGCCTTCAGGGAGACCGTGACGCACTGGACGGAGAGCCTTGTAGACGCCGCCACGGACATCGACAAGGAGCTGGCGCAACTGGGGATGGAGGATCTCGGGTATTCCCCCGACGACAACCTCCAACCCAGCGCCAAGCTCACTCTGTTCTTCAAGGGCGTGGCGGCGGCCCTTCAGCGACTCCGGGAGAGGATCCCGAAGTAACTAGCTGACGAGTCGCGCGAGATCTGCGCAGGAGCCCTCGAGAAAGTGTTGATGAAGGTGGCCTTCCGCAACCCGGGCCTCCGCCTCACCAACGTCCTCAGGTCCTTGCCGCCAGAAGCTGATCTGGAGGAGCTCAAGGCCCTTGTCGCACCCATTGTGGACAAGGTGAGCTGGATCAAGCGGGTCGAAGGCGACCGCGTAGATTAGGCCGCTCGTTTCCTCCTTTTTCTTACCGCTGTCGATCAAGTTATGAAAACGATCTGTTAGAGCTGCGACAAGCTATTTTGTAATATAACTTTATTTTGGGTAGCCATTGCAATGTTATTCCCTTTACTTGACTCCTCCCTTTGTATGTCTTTGCCCTACGCTTTTAGGGAACTTGTCGGTGCAAGCACCTGAGCCGCGAGCGCTGAGTGCGGGACGTCAGCAGCCTGCTGGCGGTGCCGCTACCGACAAGAAACCTTGTCGCAACTAGTTGCAGCTCACTTAAATTGCTGAGCGGACTCGAAACAAAGTAAGGGCGCTAGCGGCTCACTTAAGTTGTTGAGCGGACTCGAAACAAAGTAAGGGCGCTGGCAGCTCACTTAAGTTGTTGAACCGACTCGAAGCAAAGTAAGCAACTAGCTACGAGTTGGTTCCTCCGCGCACGGGTTTTCCATACAAAGTGCGGTCGTTCAAGGGAGATAACTTAAAATTTAAAAAATCTGATTGCTCAAACTTTGGCAACTTATTTTTTCTGTTGTTTGCTTCCCGGCAAGGCGAAATTCTTGAACGACGCCTGGTCCATACCCTTTTCTTCTCCTTTCCCCCCCGGCAAACTTGTGCGCGAGGGAGCCTTCCTTTCCTTGTGAAAAAGAAGGAAGAGAAAATACAGATATGGAGCCTTACGGCTCGTTACTGCTTACCGTGGAGTAGGTGCTGCACAAAGTGTCAGATCATATATGCCAGAAAATAGAAAGCATAAAATTGACAAAATGTGCGGAGCACGTGAGCTTTACTTATGCACGGGATCTGCGCCCGGCTTTGTACAAAGGATCACATACAACAGCGGCAAGACTTGTACAAAGGGGTGGTTGCCGGACAAGGTCCGACAACCGCGCCTTACGGGTAAAACTTACGAAGATGCTCGATGTTCCAGGAGTTGCTCACCGGAACGCCATCTTCGGTCTCAAGGCGGACAGCGCCAGGCCTAGTGACTCGTTTCACCCGGTAAGGGCCTTCCCGCTTCGGCGTCAACTTGTTGGAATTCTTGGCGGAATGAACGCGCCGAAGAACAAGGTCGCCTCCCTCACGTTACTCCCTTTACTTGATTCCTTCCTTTGTATGTTTTTGCCCTACGCTTTTAGGGAACTTCCCGGTGCAGGCACCCGAGCCGCGAGCGCTGAGTGCGGAACGTCAGCAGCCTGCTGGCGGTGCCGCTACCGGCAAGAAACCTTGTCGCAACTAGTTGCAGCTCACTTAAATTGCTGAGCGGACTCAAAACAAAGTAAGGGCGCTAGCGGCTCACTTAAGTTGCTGAGCGGACTCGAAGCAAAGTAAGGGCGCTGGCAGCTCACTTAAGTTGTTGAACCGACTCGAAGCAAAGTAAGGGCGCAACTAGCTATGAGTTGGTTCCTCCGCGCACGGGTTTTCCATACAAAGTGCGGTCGTTCAAGGGAGATAACTTAAAATTTAAAAAATCTGATTGCTCAAACTTTGGCAACTTATCTCGCTCGGTCTTGATCTAGCAAATGCATGGTACCGTGAGTACCATGACGCTGCCGGTCCCGCGCCTTCTGAGATGGGCGCGGTGCATGCATGGACGCCGAGGTCTTGGAGTGTGCCCGGTCATTGTGGGAGCCGGCTACGCCGCCGATGGGCAGCGCAGCCTTGTCCTAGGACCTGGCAGCACCGTGAGTTCCTTCGTCGACGCGTGTCCTTCCGCCGGTGCCTGCCCCACCAACCGTTTGCTCCGGCGGTGGCTGGCTCGGCACGGACGGAGCAGCTGCCTCCGAAACTTTCTTCTTCGGCGGCATGTTGATGAAGATGATGAAGATCTAGCTCGCAGAGAGCGCCGGATCTGGTTCACACAACTTCGACGCCCCTACCTGGTGCCAGAGATGCCGGGGTTGCTGATCCACGGGCACCTATGGGACCGGCGGACCGGGTCCCTTTCGGTTCGGCGGGGGCGGAGGTCGCACAAAGAGCAAATCGAGGCGAAGCACGCGAGCGATTTACCCAGGTTCGGGCCGCACGGATGCGTAAAACCCTACTCCTGCTTTGTGGATTGGTATTGATTTCTAGCTCGGGAGTGCGGAGTGCTACAGTACACACCGGCGGCTGGCAGGACCGAGCGTGAGTGTTCGAACTGGCTAACCCCCCTATGTTGCACACGGGCCTCCTTTTATATGCTCAAGGGGTTGCCCACAGGTGGCAACGGAGGTAAAGGGCAAAAATGGAAAGGTGCTGTGGTAGGTACAGCTACCTATTACAGTGTATCATCCCTAACCCTGACGGCAGGGGACAAGGGCATTAATTGCCCGTCTGTGTCGCCTAAACAGTACCGAAAGGGACCGCTAGGGACGCCACCGTTTGCCACGATGGTTATCTTGTCAGCGCCTGCTTGCCACCTCGCACCCCTAGCTGCACGGCCCCCTGCCACGTGTGCTTGGGAGGTTCCTAGAGCGACACGTTGGCAGGTGTGCTGGAGCGCGAGCACGAAGTGGGGGTTTCCCGCGGCAAGCTCCTTGCCGCGGTCGTCGTCTTGTCGTGTTCGGGAGCTTGTCGCTCACCGGGCCTTGCCGGAACGCGTGGTGCGCCGCGGCAAGTTCCTTGGAATGCCTTGAGTGGCCTTCCCGGTAAGCTCCTCTTGCCGGGGTCTTGATTTCCTTCCCGGCCAGCTCTTCTTGCCGGGGCCTTGGTTTGAGTACTTTGTTCTTGAATGGTCTTCAAAGTAGCCGCGGAGGATCTTGGCGGTCACCCGGCAAGCCTTGCCGCAGGATGCTGCGACTGCCCGTGCACAAGTTCGAAATACTAAGATACCCCTACTCTAGTACACCGACAACATCATATCCCTATTCGATTTCCGATTTTCGACAAGCGATCAGAGATGTATACATGAAACTACCATGGATGGAGTGTGCACAGGAAATGTGCACGGAATCAGATCACACAAACCCGACGCAAGAGGGACCCTCTGACCTCGTAGGGGACTCCATGGTATTGTCAGCAAGCGAATATCTAACAGACATCCCATTCAGGCTGGACACCATTATCTGCATTAGCACAGCCAACAGTCAGCTGATAAAGCAATAATATTCAGTGGGGAAGAAAAAAGAACTCAAAGCTATTGGAGAATCGGGAAATCTATGTAAATTATACAAGGTGAAAACATCATCTCCTCAAAATAGAAATCCCCATGTATTTCTATTTGAAAGAGGGGATGATTATGCTATGATTGTATTTAGAGACGAGGAATATAGGGATCAAGTATACAGAGATCAGGATTATCTAGATTAGGAGTTAGGTCCAAATATTGGCTTAGATACTCATCTTAGGGCCATATGTAGGACTCACTACTCCTGTTTATATTCTGAATGTAAAGGGCATAAGACATAAGTATCACACGGGCAAGTGGTATGCTAACACCAATCGTGTGTAGAAACAGCTTTCAGCGAATGAACAACTCTAGAAGCAAAATTTAAATACTTACAACACTAGAAATGTGTTTTAGCTTGCCAATTGCTCGCAAACTTTTCCGGATAGAGAACTCATCTTCAGGAAAACAAAGTTAGCAGAAGGTTGGAGGTCAATGCTTTTGAGCTACCGAAGAAACAGACCTCAAAAACAGATTGAGTGCAAAAAACAAGCATGTCTGTCGATCATGTGCTTATGATACGGGAACGGTGACCCTTTCTGTACAGAAATGTAACTGTGTGTCATGGAGTAACAACCTACAGCTATTGTAGCACAGAATCACTGATGCTCATTAATCATATTCTTTTAGAATTGCAGTATAGCTGAATAATCAACTTAGAGCATACCATAGTTATCACTCGTCAATCTAGCTAAGATAATATCCTTGCATACTTGTTCCTCCCATGTATGTACCTTGAGCTAATTCTCAAATGAACTTGGAAGCACATTTGCAAGTCTTGGAAAAAATCATTTATAACATGCCCAAATGCCAAACTTCCTTTTTCTTCTTGAAACTTCCAAAGTTTGTGGGGTTTGCACATCCGACACGTGTGGACTGGCTATGCATTGCTCATTCAGTTTTCATAATATCTTATTAACCTCTCCAGATTGTGGCTATGCATTGCTCGTTCAGTTTTCATAATATCTTACTAACCTCTCCAGATTGTTTAAGAAAAAAGGGAGTGCAGGCTTGAACACCAAGGATAAACCCTTTTCAAATTGGATTTGTTGCCAGGTCATATAAATAACGGATCTGTATAAACCATCGAATACCAGTTGCACACTAATTTCACAAAAGACTAAAAGGTTATTTAAACAATATGACAAATTACAGAAAACCAGAACACAATTAGGGCAGGTCTAACACGGAAAAACCAATTTTTGGAATTTTTTGGACATAACTACATGTTTTGATCATCTAATCGAAACCTACTCTTACACTTGTGCTTGAGAGAACACATACACTTGGGCTTGTGTGGTATCTCTGCGCCGTGTATGAGCTTACATGGTCCATACTTAGCACAGAGAGTCACGCAAGACGACGTCGTGATTCATAAATCACTGGCGGTGAGATGACACATAGGCGACGTATGAGCTGATATGGTCTACATGTTACTTTTTGTGTTACGAATGGTGAAATGGTAGGTTTGGGTTAGATAAAATGAATAAACGATCCACATAAACACATGTGGTTCTGTGAAAGAAAATATAAAACTGCGGTTCCATGTTAGACCTGTCCTAAATGGAGAAGCTTAGTATCGTAAACATATGCACACTGAGACAAAAGATATTGGACAATTCAGAAAATAAAAGCCATTTAAAATATAGCAAACCAGGTATGAAAAACATATAAACGGAACATGCCTCCGTTTTCATAGCATTTGCCCATAAAATTTGGAAAATTGTTCCAGAAAGCCCTTTTGGACAGTTTCTAATAGCATCCGAGAAGCTAAATACAAAATTTTAATAAGCTCACTACTTATCCACAGCCATGTTAATCCTTGTGAGGTTGGGTGTCATCCATATGGGATTTGGCCAATTGCACCAAAGCTTAGGTACACCTTCCCAACTGTCATTTTCCAAGTTGAGAATACCTATATCCCGGTCATTATTCTTATACTTCGAAATATATGTTATGTCGTCTGTGAAATAAACACGATTTGGCTTCAGTTGTGGATATTCCTCAGTATTAAGGCATTGCGACTGACTACGCTCAAGAAACAGCACATGATCATGCAAGCCATTCATTTCCACAAGTTCTTTTGCTGCCACATCAACTTTATATAATAGTATTTTCTCAGTCTTTATGAACCCTTCGGGTGTGTCATCTATTGCTCTGCAAATTTGCAACAGATCACCCCATGGAGCCTGAACAACATACGTGTACCCAACCGTCTTGTAATTCTGCAACTCATCTGCAATAATATCCCTTGTGATGGTAGGACAGGTCAGATCAAAAGTATAGACTCCTCCGGTTTCTGTGAATGCATACAATAGACCATCCATGTGGATGCATTGTTTATAGTTCTCACCCGGCAGCGAGGTCCATTTATAATCACCTACCCTTGCAAAGGAAAGATATCGATCTGGACTGTGGATGATAACCACAATGTAGCTTCCCATGGGTGGATCAGGAAACACAAATGCCCTGATGTAGAGGCAGTCAGAAAACTCATTCGGATCATCGTTCGGCGCTAGATCCCACATCTTAATCTTATTAACTGCACCGGCACTATCTAAGATTGGTTCTATTTGCTCAATGGTGATCGCCGAGGGGAGGGCAATCTGTTGACCAGTGATCGGATTGAGAAGGTGAAGCTCGAACTTCTCATCAGCAGTAACTAACCAGCCATGGGAGGACCCAATGAGATGCCTACTACGGATAGGTGGATCCGGAAGATTTAGCTTGTAGACCCTCTTTTCTGCAAGACTGTAGAGACAAGCTACGTTCTCACCATCGGATTCGGAGGCGTAGAGGAGGCAAGGTGTCTGGGGCCGCTTATATTGCCCAAGCTGGCTATGTAGACTACTATAAGCAGAGCGCCAGAAGGAGCACACAGAGCTCGCACGAATGAGGTCAGGAAGCTCCAGGAGGGAAAAGATATCCATCAATACATCCAGCGGCAGCTCCAGCAGTGTTTCAACCACAGTCTCGGTCTCCATCAGCGGCGGCTCTGGCAATATTTCCACCACGGTCTCCGTCTCCATCAGCATAAATGGCGGGTGTTTTCTGAATTTCCAATGTGAACTGGGAGGGGGAGAAAGAGCCAGCAGCGTACGCAAAATTCTCAAGTCTAGCTGCAGTAAGCCCATCATCCTCACTAAGCTACACGTCCCCATTGGAGAAATTGCAAAATCGGATCTTCTGAACGATGAATCGCTTCTGCAGCTATCAACCGCACAGCTTTAGTTCAACCCAGCAGGAACAGGGGCAGGCAGCACTTGTATATATAATAGGAAGCTCAACCCACCTACCGAGGCCTCAGCTCAGCTCTAATTCGAGTAGGAAATGAGTCCGAATCCAAGAACGACAAGTAGTCCCGCGAAATTTGGACTGGAGACTACGGGAAAAAAAGAAAGATTTGGACCTGGAATCGGACTGCGCGGCTCAGACGGATCCCAATCCCATTCCCGCGACGACAGGAAAGAGAGAAGCAACAGACCAGAGGAAGTGCCGAAGTGTAGCAGCTCGATAGCGCACAAGGAGGGTGGGAGGTGGCGGCGAGATGGAGCTTTTGGCGTTGCGCCTCGGCGTTTGCTGAACTGGGGACTTCGTCGGCGGCGAGATGTGCCGCTGGCTGTATCGAGGTAATCTCGTTATCCACTAGAGAGGCCCATCTGTAAGGCTCCATCTAACACATCGTTTTGTTGCATAAGAAATGTTTTTTAAATAACACAGACGTTCATACATACGCACCCTCACCCCTATATACACAAGCAAGCATACCCTACTTCTATGATTTTGAGAGACTGAATCAACACATTATTTTAAGATTGACGAAGTCGCCATAAACATCTCCGTAGTCGATGAGAACATCTTCTCCCATAGAATGCACACCAATAGAAAATCTGAAATAAATGCTGGAAAATACAAACACCTGTGTCAAGTTTAGGACTTGAATCATGATAGATTGTGGTTACCAATGTCCTTCTAATCATGCAAGCCAAGATTGGTTTGCTGAAAAATTGCTAAATTTGGCACAATAATCATGTCACAAGCTTTATGACCTATTTTTAAGAAAATCATATGCCAACTTTATAAATAAATTCATAGCGGCAACAGAAAACAAATGATGAGTTGTAACATGTTTTTTAATAACACAGTATAGACATAAACGGCTATACATGTGCGCATTCATCTAATGCACATATGTATACCCTATCCTTATGAGCACTTTGAGAGACTCAGCCTGCACATCATATTGAGATTGATAAAATCGTCACAGATGTCTTTATAGTCGACGGGAACGTCGACTTGAACCTTGATGGATTGTGGTTACCACTATCCTTCTAACCATCCAACCATATATTGGTTTGCTAGAAAAAATGCTAGATTTAACACAGTAATCATGTCCCAAGCTCCCTGACCTATTTTTAAGAAAATTCATATGTCAACTTTATAAATAAATTCATAGCAGTGACGGGAGACAAGGTAATAAGTTATTCTACTGAAGATATTATCAAAGGAAAGTTTCCTCGGGTGGACGATCGTACTATGATGGTAAGAAGGACAAAAGCTATTGGTGCATGGCGGCCCCTGCCGGTAGACCATTCAACCCTCTCAGTGGATGGCTCCTTCTCGGTTGAGGACGTTACAGCGGCAGCGGGCATGACTCTTCGCAGATTAGATGGAAGTGAGATATTTGCAGCTTACTGATTCTGTTCAACTGCAATGGCATCTTTGAAGTAGAAATTCATGCGCTGATGCAAGGTATGGCTTTGGCGTTGCAGCACACCGACGACGAGTTATTGTCTAGTCAGATTCTTCAGAGACTTTGACGTCTCTGTGTGTGTGTGTGTGTGTGAAGGGTCTGTCTCATTCGTTTTAAAACGGCCACTTGGCTGCTGAGATTAAGTTGTTGATAGAAAGGAGATATTTTACTCCTATGAAGCTTAAATGTGTTCAAAATAGGGCTGTAGATCGTCTAGCGTTGTATAGTTGTACTGAACATAGCACTGTTGTATGGCTATATAGAGGACCACTGTGCACTCAAGAGCTTATGCCTCTCGATTGTAACCCTATTATCTTGGAATAAATTTCTTTCACCCCACAAAAAAGGGAATTAAGCGTGCAGGCCATCGAAAAGATACTAAAAGGTAACTAGGTGCGGGCGGAGACATAAGACATGGACCCAAATGATTAGGACTCCAGTTACGGTCAACCATAATCGAATGCAACAAACGAATCTAGCCAGATCACATTTGAAGATGATGTGCTTCATGTTTTCGTTCTCTCTACAAGGAGAATAAGACGCCGCAACATTGTCATTGCGTTTAATGGTTTGGTCACTAGGAGGGAGAAGCTGTCTAACCGCCCACAAAAGGAAAATCTTAAATCTTAAGAGGAATCTGTGCACGCCAAACAACCGAGAGGTGGTTAGACAATGCCCCCACGCCATCTTAGAGTGAATGGAGTTGACCAAAAACTTGTTGAACAAGTAGTGTAGCCAGAACAGAGTGTCGGGTGTATCCAGAGGGTAGGGAAGAAGGCAGTGAGTTCTTGCCAGTTCGCCATCTGTTGGAGTGAAAACCGGCAGACCTCGGGGTAGGGGGTTCCGAGCTATGTGGGTTCTTGGATTGGTGGTAATAGGAACAAAGAGACGTTGTTTACCTAGGTTCGGGCCCTCTTGATGGAGGTGAAACCCTACGTCCTGCTCTTGTTTATATTGATGTGGATGTATCAAGTACATAGTTGATTACCTCGAGATCGCAAGATGTGGTCTAATTCTAGGGCTAGGTGAATGATATTGAAGGAAATATGCCCTAGAGGCAATAATAAAGTTGTTATTTATATTTCCTTATGTCATGATAAATGTTTATTATTCATGCTAGAATTGTATTAACCAGAAACTTAGTACATGTGTGAATACATAGACAAAACAGAGTGTCCCTAGTATGCCTCTACTTGACTAGCTCGTTAATCAAAGATGGTTATGTTTCCTAACCATAGACATGTGTTGTCATTTGATGAACGGGATCACATCATTAGAGAATGATGTGATGGACAAGACCCATCCGTTAGCTTAGCACTATGATCGTTTAGTTTATTGCTACATGTTCCTATGACTATGAGATTATGCAACTCCCGAATACCAGAGGAACACTTAGTGTGCTATCAAACGTCACAATGTAACTGGGTGATTATAAAGATGCTCTACAGGTGTCTCTGATGGTGTTTGTTGAGTTGGCATAGATCAAGATTAGAATTTGTCACTCCGATCGTCGGAGAGGTATCTCTGGGCCTTCTCGGTAATGCACATCACTATAAGCCTTGCAAGCAATGTGAATAATGAGTTAGTCACAAGATGATGCATTACGGAACGAGTAAAGAGACTTGCCAGTACCGAGATTGAACTAAGTATGATGATACCGACGATGGAATCTCAAGCAAGTAAGATACCAATGACAAAGGGAACAACGTATGTTGTTATGCGGTTTGACCGATAAAGATCTTCGTAGAATATGTAGGAACCAATATGAGCATCGAGGTTCTGCTATTGGTTATTGACCGGAGATGAGTCTCGGTCATGTCTACATAGTTCTCGAACCCGCAGGGTCCGCACGCTTAACGTTCGATGACGATCGGTATTACGAGTTTATGTGTTTTGATGTACCAAAGGTAGTTCGGAGTCCCAGATGTGATCACAGACATGACGAGGAGTCTCGAAATGGTCGAGACATGAAGATTGATATATTGGAAGGTTATGTTTGGACACCGGAATGGTTTCGGATGAGTTCAGGCATTTACCGGAGGGTTACCGGAACCCCCCGGGGGCTTAATGGGACTACATGGGCTTTAGTGGAAGAGAGAGGAGGCGGCCAAGAGGAGGTGCACCCCCCAAGCCCAATCCGAATTGGGGAGGGGGTCGGCCCCCCTTTCCTTCTTCTCCTCTTCCCCTTCCTTCCCCTCCTAGTTGGACTGGGAAAGGGGGGAAACCTACTCCTAGTAGGAGTAGGAATCCCCCCTTTGGGGCGCACCATGAGGCCGGCCAGCCCCTCCTCCCCTCCTTTATATACGAGGGAGGGGGCACCCCATAGACACACAAGTTGATTCTTAGCCGTGTGCGGTGGCCCCCTCCACATATTTCCACCTCGGTCATATTGTCGTAGTGCTTAGGCGAAGCCCCGCGTCAGTAACTTCATCATCACCGTAAACATGCTATCGTGCTGACGGAACTCTCCCTCGACCTCAGCTGGATCTAGAAGTTCGAGGGACGTCACCGAGTTGAACGTGCGCAGATCGTGGAGGTGCCGTGCGTTCGATACTTGATCGGTTGGATCGCGAAGACGTTCGACTACATCAACCGCATTACTTAACGCTTCCGCTTTTCGTCTATGAGGGTACGTGGACATACTCTCCCCGCTCGTTGCTATGCTTCTCCTAGATAGATCTTGCGTGATCGTAGCAAAATTTTGAAATATTACATTCCCCAACAGTGGTATCAGAGCCAGGTCTATGCGTAGATGTTATATGCATGAGTAGACCACAAAGAGTTGTGGGCGATAATAGTCATACTGCTTACCAGCATGTCATACTTTGATTTGGCGGTATTGTTGTATGAAGCGGCCCAAACCGACATTACATGACCGCGTTCATGAGACTGGTTCTACCGTCGTGTTTCTCACACAGGTGGCTAGTGGGTGTCTGGTTCTCCAACTTTAGTTGAATCGAGTGTGACTATGCCCGGTCCTTGTTGAAGGTTAAAACATCACACTTGACAAAAAATCGTTGTGGTTTTAATGCGTAGGTAAGAACGGTTCTTGCTAGAAGCCCGTAGCAGCCACGTAAAACTTGCAACAACAAAGTAGAGGACATCTAACTTGTTTTTGCAGGGCTTGCTGTGATGTGATATGGTGAAGACGTGATGAGATATAAATTGTTGTATGAGATGATCATGTTTTGCAACACAGTTATTGGCAACTGGCAGGAGCCATATGGTTGTCGCTTTATTGTATGAAATGCAATCGCCATGTAATTGCTTTACTTTATCACTAAGCGGTAGCGATAGTCGTGGAGGCAATAGTTGGCGATACGACAATGATGCTACGATGGAGATCAAGGTGTCAAGCCGGTGACGATGGTGATCATGACGGTGCTTTGGAGATGGAGATCAAAGGAACAAGATGATGATGGCCATATCATATCACTTATATTGATTGCATGTGATGTTTATCCTTTATGCATCTTATTTTTCTCAGTACGACGGTAGAATTATAAGATGATCTCTCACTAAATTTCAAGGTACAAGTGTTCTCCCTGAGTATGCACCATTTCTACAGTTCATCGTGCCGAGACACCATGTGATGACTGGGTGTGATAAGCTCTACGTTCACATACAACGGGTGCAAGCCAGTTTTGCACATGCAGAATACTCGGGTTAAACTTGACGAGTCTAGCATATGCAGATATGGCCTTGAAACACTGAGACCGAAAGGTCGAGCGTGAATCATATAGTAGATATGATCAACATAGTGATGTTCACCATTGAAAACTACTCCATCTCACGTGATGATCGGACATGGTTTAGTTGATATGGATCACGTGATCACATAGATGATTAGAGGGATGTCTATCTAAGTGGGAGTTCTTAAGTAATATGATTAATTGAACTTTAATTTATCATGAACTTAGTCCTGATAGTTTTTGCATATCTATGTTATAGATCAATAGCTCGCATATAGCTCCCCTGTTTTATTTTTTGATATGTTCCTAGAGAAAAATAAGTTGAAAGATGACAGTAGCAATGATGCGGACTGGGTTTGTGATCTGAGGATTATCCTCATTGCTGCATAGAAGAATTATGTCCTTGATGCACTGCTCGGTGACGGGCCTATTGCAGGAGCAAATGCAGACGTTATGAACGTTTGGCAAGCTCGGTATGATGACTACTTGATAGTTTAGTGCGCCATGCTTTACGGCTTAGAACCGGGACTTCAAAAACGTTTTGAACACCATGGAGCATATAAGATGTTCCAAGAGCTAAAATTGGTATTCCGGACTCATGCCCGAGTCGAGAGGTATGAGACCTCTGACAAGTACTTTGCCTACAAGATGGAGGAGAATAGCTCAACCAATGAGCACGTGCTCAGTCTGAGTACTACAATCACTTGAATCAAGTGGGAGTTTATCTTCCAGATAAGATAGTGATTGACAGAGTTCTCTAGTCACTATCACCAAGTTACTGGAACTTCGTGATGAACTATAATATGCAAGGGATGACAAAAACGATTCCCGAGCTCTTCGTGATGCTGAAATCGATGAAGGTAGAAATCAAGAAAAGCATCAAATGATGATGGTTGACAAGACCACTAGTTTCAAGTAAAAGGGAAAGGGAAAGAAAGGGAACTTCAAGAAGAATGGCAAGCAAGTTGCCACTCCCATGAAGAAGCCCAAAGCTAGACCCAAGCCTGAAACTGAGTGCTTCTACTGCAAAGGAAATGGTCACTGGAAGCGGAACTACCCCAGTTACGTTGTGATGTTTGGTAGCACACAAAGTGTTCCTCCGGTATGCGGGAGTTGCATGATCTCATAGTCATAGGAACATGTTTAAGTTATGGAGAAAGCAATAGCAACAAACTAAACAATCATCGTGCTAAGCTAACGGGTGGGTCAAGTCAATCACATCATTCTATAATGATGTGATCTCGTTAATCAAATGACAACTCATGTCTATGGTCAGGAAACATAACCATCATTGATTCAACGAGCTAGTCAAGTAGAGGCATACTAGTGACACTCTGTTTGTCTATGTATTCACACATGTACTAAGTTTCTGGTTAATACAATTCTAGCATGAATAATAAACATTTATCATGATATAAGGAAATATAAATAACAACTTTATTATTGCCTTTAGGGCATATTTCCTTCAGTCTCCCACTTGCACTAGAGTCATTAATCTAG
Organism: Triticum urartu; assembly: GCF_003073215.2. Lineage (NCBI taxonomy): Eukaryota > Viridiplantae > Streptophyta > Magnoliopsida > Poales > Poaceae > Triticum > Triticum urartu. The sequence goes on along the minus strand of NC_053022.1, from coordinate 77,745,573 downwards.
ATTACATTGTAATGATTCTAACACCCATGGAGTCTTGGTGCTGATCATGTTTTGCTCGTGAGAGAGGCTTAGTCAACGGGTCTGCAACATTCAGATTCGTATGTATCTTGCAAATATCTATGTCTCCCTCCTTGACTTGATCGCGGATGGAATTGAAGCGTCTCTTGATGTGTGCTTGGTTCTCTTGTGAAATCTGGATTCCTTTGCCAAGGCAATTGCACCAGTATTGTCACAAAAGATTTTCATTGGACCCGATGCACTAGGTATTACACCTAGGTCGGATATGAACTCCATCCAGACTCCTTCATTTGCTGCTGCCGAAGCAGCTATGCACTCCGCTCCACACGTAGATCCCGCCACGACGCTCTGCTTGGAACTGCACCAACTGACAGCTCCACCATTTAATAAAAATATGTATCCGGTTTGTGACTTAGAGTTATCCGGATCAGTGTCAAAGCTTGCATCGATGTAACCATTTACGACGAGCTCTTTGTCACCTCCATTAACAAGAAACATATCATTAGTCCTTTTCAGGTATTTCAGGATGTCCTTAACCGTTGTCCAGTGATCCACTCCTGGATTTCTTTGGTACCTCCCTGCTAAACTAATAGCAAGGCACACATCACGTCTGGTACACAACATTGCATACATGATAGAACCTATGGCTGAAGCATAGGGAATGACTTTCATTTTCTCTCTATCTTCTGCAGTGGTCGGGCATTGAGTCCGACTCAACTTCACATCTTGTAACACAGGCAAGAACCCTTTCTTTGCTTGATCCATTTTGAACTTCTTCAAAACTTTATCAAGGTATGTGCTTTATGAAAGTCCAATTAAGCGTCTTGATCTACCTCTATAGATCTTTATGCCCAATATATAAGCAGCTTCACCGAGGTATTTCATTGAAAAATTCTTATTCAAGTATCCTTTTATGCTATTCAGAAATTCAGTATCATTTCTGATCAACAATATGTCATGTACATATAATATCAGAAATGCTACAGAGCTCCCACTCACTTTCTTGTAAATACAGGCTTCTCCAAAAGTCTGTATAAAATCATAAGCTTTGATCACACTATCAAAGCATATATTCCAACTCCGAGAGGCTTGCACCAGTCCATAAATGGATCGCTGGAGCTTGCACACTTTGTTAGCACCTTTAGGATCGACAAAACCTTCTGGTTGCATCATATACAACTCTTCTTTAAGATATCCATTAAGGAATGCAGTTTTGACATCCATTTGCCAAATTTCATAATCATTAAAATGCGGCAATTGCTAACATGATTCGGACGGACTTAAGCATCGCTACGGGTGAGAAGGTCTCATCGTAATCAACTCCTTGAATTTGTCGATAACCTTTTGCAACAAGTCGAGCTTTGTAGACAATAATATTACCGTCAGCGTCAGTCTTCTTCTTGAAGATCCATTTATTCTCTATGGCTTGCAGATCATTGGGCAAGTCAACCAAAGTCCACACTTTGTTCTCATACATGGATCCCATCTCAGATTTCATGGCCTCAAGCTATTTTGCGGAATCTGGGCTCATCATCGCTTCCTCATAGTTCGTAGGTTCGTCATGGTCAAGTAACATGACCTCTAGAACAGGATTACCGTACCACTCTGGTGCAGATCTTACTCTGGTTGACCTACGAGGTTCAGTAGTAACTTGATCAGAAGCTTCATGATCATCATCATTAGCTTCCTCACTTACTGGTGTAGGAATCACTGGAACTCATTTCAATGATGAACTACTTTCCAATAAGGGAGAAGGTACAATTACCTCATCAAGTTCCACTTTCTTCCCACTCACTTCTTTTGAGAGAAACTCCTTCTCTAGAAAGGATCCATTCTTAGCAACGAATATCTTGCCTTCGGATCTGTGATAGAAGGTATAACCAACAGTCTCCTTTAGTTATCCTATGAAGACACATTTCTCCGATTTGGGTTCGAGCTTATTAGGTTGAAGCTTTTTCACATAAGCATCGTAGCCCCAAACTTTAAGAAACAACAACTTGGGTTTCTTGCCAAACCACAGTTCATAAGGTGTCGTCTCAACGGATTTTGATGGTGCCCTATTTAACATGAATGCAGCCGTCTCTAAAGCATATCCCCAAAACGATAGCGGTAAATCAGTGAGAGACATCATAGATCGCGCCATATCTAATAAAGTGCGGTTACGACATTCGGACGCACCATTACGTTATGGTGTTCCAGGTGGCATGAGTTGTGAAACTATTCCGCATTGTTTCAAATGAAGACCAAACTCATAACTCAAATATCGCCTCCATGATCAGATCGTAGAAACTTAATTTTCTTGTTACGATGATTTTCCACTTCACTCTGAAATTCTTTGAACTTTTCAAATGTTTCAGACTTATGTTTCATCAAGTAGATATACCCATATCTGCTCAAATCATCTGTGAAGGTAAGAAAATAATGATATCCACCGTGAGCCTCAATGTTCATTGGACCACATACATCAGTATGTATGATTTCCAATAACTCTGTTGCTCGTTCTATTGTTCCAGAGAATGGAGTTTTAGTTATCTTACCCATGAGGCATGGTTCGCAAGTACCAAGTGATTCATAATCAAGTGATTCCAGAAGTCCATCAGAATGGAGTTTCTTCATGCGCTTTACACCAATATGACCCAAACGGCAGTGCCACAATAAGTTGCACTATCATTATCAACTCTGCATCTTTTGGCTTCAATACTATGAACATGTGTATCACTACTATCAAGATTTAGTAAAAATAGACCACTCATCAAGGGTGCATGACCATAAAAGATATTACTCATATAAATAGAACAACCATTATTCTCTGATTTAAATGAATAACCGTCTCGCATCAAACAAGATCCAGATATAATGTTCATGCTCAACGCTGGCACCAAATAACAATTATTTAGGTCTAAAACTAATCCCTGAAGGTAGATGTAGAGGTAGCGTGCCGAGGCGATCACATCGACTTTGGAACCATTTCCCACGCGCATCGTCACCTCGTCCTTAGCCAATCTTCGCTTAATCCGTAGCCCCTGTTTCGAGTTGCAAATATTAGCAACAAAACCAGTATCAAATACCCAGGCGCTACTGCGAGCATTAGTAAGGTACACATCAATAACATGTATATCAAATATACCTTTCACTTTGCCATCCTTCTTCTCCGCCAAATACTTGGCGGCAGTTCCGCTTCTAGTGACCAGTCCCTTTGTAGTAGAAGCACTCAGTTTTAGGCTTAGGTCCAGACTTGGGTTTGTTCACTTGAGCAGCAACTGGCTTGCTGTTCTTCTTGAAGTTCCCCTTCTTCCCTTTACCCTTTTTCTTGAAAATAGTGGTCTTTTTGACCATCAACACATGATGCTCCTTCTTGATTTCTACCTCCACAACCTTTAGCATTGCGAAGAGCTCAGGAATAGTCTTATCCATCCCTTGCATATTATAGTTCATCACGAAGCTCTTGTAGCTTGGTGGCAGTGATTGAAGAACTCTGCCAATGACACTATCATCAGGAAGATTAACTCCCAGCTGAGTCAAGTGGTTGTGGTACCCAGACATTCTGAATCTACGTTCACCGACAGAACTATTCTCCTCCATTTTGCAGCTGTAGAACTTATTGGAGACTTCATATCTCTCAATCTGGGCATTTGCTTGAAATATTAACTTCAACTCCTGGAACATCTCATATGCTCCATGACATTCAAAACGTCTTTGAAGTCCTGGTTTGGTAACGCCCTCGATGCGGCTATATCTCCCACGTGTTGAAGCACGACTTAGAGGCATAACCGCATTGAAAGCAATGTCGCAAGTGAGGTAATTTACACAACCCATGTAATACATTAGGGGAAAAGATACATAGTTGGCTTACAATCGCCACTTCACACCAAATACATGAATAAAGCATTACAATCCAGATACAAAACGGTCGGCTATGGAACCAAAATAAAAGAAGAACCCCAAAATGCGACAAAGTCCCGATCGACCCCAACTGGGCTCCACTACTGATCAACTAGAACGAAAACAACACAAAGGACAAGATCTTCATCGAGCTCCTCCTTGAGCTTAGTTGCGTCAACTGCACGGACTCATCGGCACCTGCAAACTGGTTTTGGAAGTATCTGTGATCACGGGGACTCAGCAATCTCGCACGCTCGCGATCAAGACTATTTAAGCTTATGGGTAGGTAAAGGTATGAGGTGGAGCTGCAGCAAGCGACTAGCATATATGGTGGCTAACATACGCAAAAGAGAGCGAGAAGAGAAAGCAAAGCACGGTCGAGAATCTATGATCAAGAAGTGATCCTAGAACAACCTACGTCAAGCATAACTCCAACACCGTGTTCACTTCCCGGACTCCATCGGAAAGAGACCATCACGGTTACACACGCGGTTGATGCATTTTAATTAAGGTCAACTTCAGGTTTTCGTTTCAGGTTTTCTACAACCGGACGTTAACAAATTCCCATCTGCCCATAACCGCGGGCACGGCTTTCAAAAGTTCAAATCCCTGCAGGGGTGTCCCAACTTAGTCCATCACAAGCTCTCACGGTCAACGAAGGATATTCCTTCTAGCGAGACATTCCGATCAGACTCGGTATCCCGGTACAACAAGACATTTCGACAGGGTAAAACTAAACCAGCAACACCGCCCGAATGTGCCGACAAATCCCGATAGGAGCTGCACATATCTCTTTCTCAGGGCACACTCAGATGAGCCAGACGTCGGGTAAGCCAGCCCAGAGTTGCCCCTGGTAGCCTCGGACATCGCTCAGTTGGACCAACACTCAGAGGAGCACTGGCCCGGGGGGGTAAAATAAAGATGACCCCTGGGCTGGCCGACCCAAGGGAAAGAAAAAGGCTAGGTGGCGAATGGTAAAACCAGTGTTGGGCATTGCTGGAAGAGCTTTACTTAAGGCGAACTGTCAAGGGGTTCCCATTATATAGCCCAACCGCTGTAAGGAACGCAAAATCCGGGAACATAACACCGATATGACGAAAACTAGGGCGGCAAGAGTGGAACAAAACACTAGGCATAAGGCCGAGCCTTCCACCCTTTACCAAGTATATAGATGCATTAATTAAATAAGAGATATTGTGATATCCCAACAGGTAAACATGTTCCACCAAGGAACAACATCTCCATGTTCCAACAAGGAACAAACTTCAACCTTCACCTGCAACTAACAACGCTATAAGAGGGGCTGAGCAAAGCGGTAACATAACCAAACAACGGTTTGCTAGGACAAGATGGGTTAGAGGCTTGGTTCAACAATATAGGAGGCATGATAAGCAAGTGGTAGGTATCGCAGCATAGGCATAGCAAAAGAGCGAGCATCTAGCAAGCAAAGATAGAAGTGATTTCGAGGGTATGATCATCTTGCCTGAAATCCCGCAAGGAAGAAGAATGAGTCCATGAAGAAGACAAACGGACGTAGGCGAACAAGTCATCACAAACGCGACGTTATCGGAACCAACCCGAAGAAGCACACACCAGAAAGAAGCACACAACATAGTAAACAACCAACACATGAACATGATATGACATGCGGGATGCGGTATGTGATGCATATGCATGATTTGACAAGGAATGATTGAACCTGGCCTCAACTTGGAAATCCAAGTGTGCCACTGGAAAGGTGAGATGAAATCGCTTGAAAACGATATAAAGATCACCGGAATCGGAGTTACATTTTGGAAATGGCGAGCAATTCAAATATGGCCCCGGTCTGCGATAAACAGCAAGTAGCCATCTAAATGCAACAAGACAAACATGCTACAGCACCCAAACATGGCAACAAAATACATGGCAGGGATCCACTCATGATGCTTAAAAAAAGATGAACACTGAGCTATGGCCAATTCATCCATTAACAGGTTCAAACAAGCATGGCAAAAATGCATTTGGTAAACAGATTTCAGACTTAGTGAAATTAACACTTGTCTGGAAATTCAGATCAGGTAGCACTCTTTGGAGAATGAAAACAATATGCTACAGGACCTAAACATGGCAAAGTAAAGCATGGCATGGAGCTAGTCAAAGAGCTTAACAAAAGTCCCTTAGTGACCTTGAGCCAAAAGGGATCATAAAATACAATTGCAAGCATGTGAACATAGCAAAAACATAATCAGATTACAGACTTAGTGAAAAACTGGAGCATGCGAATCAGATATCAAGTAGGCATGTTTACGAGCTCGATGCACTCACTATAGAGCAAGTCATGACAATCTAAGCATACACCCATCAAGAATACACATTATACAAGCTATACATGGCAAGAACAATAACATGGCATGCACGGATCAACTACAATATCCTCGGCAAAATCGCTAACAAGTAGACAATCTGCCCAGATTCACGAAATAGCAAAAGTAGAGCTCGATTGACTCAAGCTAGGGTTCTCCATAATTTCAAACAAAGACATTGATGGATAGAGCACTACAAGATTAACAAAACATCCTTACTGATGATCCTCAAAAGAGGCACGGATCACTAGGAAACAACATGAACATACGGCATATTGAGATAAACAGATCAAGGACTTAGTGGAATTGCTAAGTCCCTGAAATCGGCATTAACGAAAGCACTACTTAGCAAGCTTGTGCTAGTCACCACACACATCACAAAAATACATGGATGGCACCTCTGGAAAGATGACAAAGCATACAACAAAACTCATGTAGAGCTCAAGGGCATATCATGCTCACAATAATCATGGCAAAAATGTCAAATAGCTATTTAGAGCAGCAGATCTGACAATTAACTCAAATAGCTCTCTTCCAATAGCATTTCGGGCATCAAGATGAGCTCAAATGAAAATGATGCAATGAGATGAAATGATGTGCTCTCTGAGATGAACATTTTGATATGCTACACGCGCAAAACGGAGCTACGGATGCAAAGTTACGGCATGATGAACATGTGCATATGAAACATGGAAATCTCGGGGACTTAGAAGAAATTATACCCTCCGCGAAAAGTCAACGGGACGGAGGGATCCGGGACGACGAGATCCGGATCGGGCGAGGGTGCGTTTGGTTCGGGTGAGTGGTGGATCTCGTCCACCTTCTTCTCCGGATCCGGCCGACGAGGGACGAAATCCGGCGAGGTCGAAGACGGGGCGGCGCACGCCGGCGCGGCTGCCGAAGCTTGCAGCGGCGAGAAGAGGCGGCAGGGAGGCTCGGTCGCTGAGGCACGGAGGAGGAGGTCCACGGCGCGGCGGCGGAAGCAAGATCCGGCGGCGAACCTCGCCGGCGGGAGGTCTTGCGGCAGGGTACAGGGAGCTCGGGCCCCGGCGACGACGTGCTCGCCGTGGTGGCTCGCCGGCGTGGGGAGGATACAAGGCGGCGCGGCGACGTTGCCTGGCGGCGGCGGAGCATGCCGGGCGGCGCGGCCGGGGCAGGCGCCGGTGGTGGCGAAGCGCGGCGGAGGAGGCTCGGTCCGGGCGGCGTGCGGTTGCCGGCGAAGGAGGAGAAGCTCGGGCGGCGGCATGCGCGAACGGGCACGGGCAGCGGAGATGCGCGGGCCGGGCGGGCCGGCCTCGGGCCGGGCGGGCCGCGGCGGCTGGTGGAAGGACGGCGGGACAGGTGGCGGCATCCGATAGGAGGAGAGCGACGGCGGCGCGACGTGTCATGCTCCGATTGGTCGGAGTAAGGTGGCGGTGGCGGCGGACATGTCCGGAGTGGGAGGAAGAAAGGTCCGGCGGCGCGAGGGAAGAGATCTAGGGTTTGTACTGCGCGAAAATTTCGGAGGAGAGCACATATTTATAGGTAGAGGGAGTTAGGAGAGTCCAAATGAGGTGCGGTTTGCGGCCACACGATCGTGATCGAACGACCGAGACGATGGAGGAGGTTTAGGTGGGTTTTGGGCCACTTTGGAGGGGTGTTGGGCTGCAACACACATGAGGCCTTTTCGGTTCCTCGGTTAACCGTTGGAGCATCAAACGAAGTCCAAATGGTACGAAACTTGACAGGCGGTCTACCGGTAGTAAACCAAGGCCGCTTGGCAAGTCTTGGTCCAATCCGGAAATGTTTAACCCCCAAACACGAGAAGAAGGTAGAAATGACCACCGGAGGAGAACGGAGCGCCGGAATGCAAAACGAACAACGGGAAAAATGCTCGGATGCATGAGACGAACATGTATGCAGATGAAATGCACATGATGACATGATATGCAATGCATGACATGCAAGCAATGACAAGGCAACAACAGCGAATAACTGGAGGACACCTGGCACATCGGTCTCGGGGCGTTAACTGGTTCTAAGCCGTAAAGCATGGCACACTGAACTATCGAGTAGTCATCAGCTTTGCTCTGCCAGGTGTTCACAACATCTAGCATTGCTCCTGCAGCGGGTTTGTCACCTAGCGGTGCTTCCAGGACGTAATTCTTCTGTACAACAATGAGGATAATCCTCAAGTTACGGACCCAGTCCGTGTAGTTGCTACCACCATCTTTCAACTTAGATTTCTCTAGGAACGCATTAAAATTCAACGGAACAACAACACGTGCCATCTATCTACAACAACATAGACATGCAAAATACTACCAAGTACTAAGTTCATGATAAATTAAAGTTCAATTAATCAAATTACTTATGAACTCCCACTTAGATAGACATCTCTCTAATCATCTAAGTGATCATGTGATCCATACCAACTAAACCATGTCCGATCATCATGTGAGATGGAGTAGTTTTCAATGGTGAACATCACTATGTTGATCATATCTACTATACGATTCATGCTCGACCTTTCGGTCTCAGTGTTCCGAGGCCATATCTGCATATGCTAGGCTCGTCAAGTTTAACCCGAGTATTTTGCGTGTGCAAAACAGGCTTGCACCCGTTGTATGTGAACGTAGAGCTTATCACACCCGATCATCACGTGGTGTCTCGGCACGACGAACGGTAGCAACGGTGCATACTTAGGGAGAACACTTGTACCTTGAAATTTAGTGAGAGATCATTGTCGGTGTCAAAACCGGCGGATCTCGGGTAGGGGGTCCCGAACTATGCGTCTAAGGCAGATGGTAACAGGAGGCGGGGGACACGATATTTACCCAGGTTCGGGCCCTCTCGATGGAGGTAATACCCTATGTCCTGCTTGATTGATCTTGATGATATGAGTATTACAAAAGTGATCTACCATGAGATCGAAGAGGCTAAACCCTAGAAGCTAGCCTATGGTATGATTGTATGTTGTCCTACGGACTAAACCCTCCGGTTTATATAGACACCGGAGGGGGCTAGGGTTACACATAGTCAGTTACAAGGAAGAAGATCTACATATCCGTATTACCAAGCTTGCCTTCCACACCAAGGAGAGTCCCATCCGGACACGGGACGAAGTCTTCAATCTTGTATCTTCATAGTCCAACAGTCCGGCCAAAGGATATAGTCCGGCTGTCCGGAGACCCCCTAATCCAGGACTCCCTCAGTAGCCCCTGAACCAGGTTTCAATGACGATGAGTCCGACGCGCAGATTTGTCTTTGGCATTGCAAGGCGGGTTCTTCCTCCGAATACTCCATAGAAGATTTTGAACACAAGGATAGTGTCCGGCTCTGCAAAACAAGTTCCACATACCATCGTAGAGAGAACAATATTTCCAAAAATCTAATCTGCCAACACGTTTAGCAACATGACATCATGCCATGGCCCAGTCATTATTCGAACCATCTTTCTCAACTAGCTACTGCACATATCGCGAGGTGGTTTCCTTGGCACGGCTTGTCGAAGCAGATATCATGTCCCATCATCACGGTATTCTCATCAATATGGATGTGGGTAACCCAACCGCGCCATCAATTATGGTGCTTGGGGAATAAGAGGTTTTACCAGGTGAGTGGGGAGGCGTCGGTGTCAAAACCGGTGGATCTCGGGTAGGGGGTCCCGAACTATGCGTCTAAGGCGGATGGTAACAGGAGGCAGGGGACACAATGTTTACCCAGGTTCGGGCCCTCTTGATGGAGGTAATACCCTACATCCTGCTTGATTGTTCTTGATGATATGAGTATTACAAGAGTTGATCTACCACGAGATCAAAGAGGCTAAACCCTAGAAGCTAGCCTATGGTATGATTGTATCTTGTCCTACGGACTAAAACCCTCCGATTTATATAGACACCGGAGGGGGCTAGGGTTACACAAGATCGGTTACAAAGGAGGAGATATACATATCCGTATTGCCTAGCTTGCCTTCCATGCCAAGTAGAGTCCCATCTGGACACGGGACGAAGTCTTCAATCTCGTATCTTCATAGTCCAATAGTCCGGCCAAAGGATATAGTCCGGCTGTCCGGAGACCCCCTAATCCAGGACTCCCGCAGTAGCCCCTGAACCAGGCTTCAATGACGATGAGTCCGGCACGCAGTGTTGTCTTCGGCATTGCAAGGTGGGTTCCTCATTCGAATACACCACAGAAGAGTTTGAATACAAGGATAGTGCCCGACCCTGCAAAATAAGTTCCACATACCACCGTAGAGATAATAATATTTCCACAAATCTAATCTGCTGACACATTTTGACAACATGACATCACGCCATGGCCCGGTCATTATTCGAACCGTTTTTCTTAACCAGTTCCGCACATAACGCGAGGCGGTTTCCTTGACTCGTCTTGTCAAAGCAGAGATCGTGTTCCCCTTATCACGGGATTCTCATCAATACAAACGTGGGTAACCCAACCGTGCCTATTGGTATGACTCCTAGATCTTAGGTAAGTCTCAAACGGCCACGAGGAGGACTCCTGATATTCACCCTCTTTATAAAGGGGACAAGGCCTTTTCTTTTTTCCCTCCCACGCTCGAGTTCCAACACCCCAAGCTCAGGTCAGGTGCTTCGGACCTTCAACTATGTCCGGATCCAACCTTCAAGGTAGGTGGATGCCTTCCTCCGTCACAGAGGAGGACATCAAGAAGTTGAGAGAGGCCAGATATCTGACCGCCGAAATTTCGCATAGGCTGCCCGCCCGAGGGCAGGTCGTCCCTACTCCCGAACCCAACGAGAGCGTTGTGTTCATCTCCCACTTCCTCCGAGGACTAGGCCTCGCTTTGGATCCCTTTGTTAGGGGTCTTATGTTCTATTACGGGCTGGATTTTCACGATCTGGCCCCGGATTCCCTTCTTCACATCTCGTCATTTATTGTCGTATGTGAGGCCTTCCTCCGCATTACCCCTCACTTCGGCCTGTGGCTCAAGACCTTCGATGTGAAGCCGAAGATGATCGAGGGGCAGCACACAGTGTGCGGAGGTGCTCTAATAAGAAAAATCGCTGACGCTCCATGGCCAGAGGGTTCCTTCCTAGAGGTGTCCGGATTGTGGCAGCGGGAGTGGTTTTATGTCATAGCTCCCCGAAGTGCCAAGTGGGTAGCTGCCCCCGCCTTTCGCTCGGCCCCCCACCGCAACTGATGTCATGGATCTACAGGGGGCTGAGCTGGGGTCCAGCCAAGGACGTGCCAATAATGCAAAGCCGTATCCGAGATCTCTTTGAGAGAGATTTCAGTCTGGTTATGGTAATGCAAGTTATGCTGGTTCGTCGAGTACAACCTTGCAAACACCGGCCCCTCCACATGTGGGAATTCAACACGGAAGGACCGCGTGCTTTTCAACATTTCCTCGGCATGACGCACGAAGAGATGTACAAATCGTTCTTCGGACCCCAAATAGAGTGTCCGGACACCACCGAGGACGTGGGCCTGAGCTGCAACCGCCCCGCTGCCCAAGTAAGTAATCCCATGCCGAACCTGTTGTCCTTTTATTTATCATGGCATCATTCTAAAGAGCCGCCTTTTGACCAGGACTGGATAACAAAGGCGATGATGATTAGGTGTTCGGCCCCCCTTCCTGAGGGCTTGGACAATTCGGTACTGGACAAGATGCTTGAGCCGGCGCCTTATCCAGTGTCCTCAAAGGAAGATGATGGGGGGAATAAAGAGGGCGAAAGCGGGCCTCACTCGCTACTTATTCCATCCGGGGGAATGAGCACCTCCGCGAGGGAGGACGATCAAAGGGAAGAATCTGACATTCTCTCCCTGGGGAAGGAAGAGGACTACCTCTGAAGATCCGGAAACCAAGGTTTCCAAACGGGAGAAGAAATCTTCATCAGAGGGTCATGCCTCGGAGGGTATTCTTGCCGCACAATGTCCGCGCGGGGATCAGCCCTCTACCGAGCTGTAAGTAATCGAAAAGTACTTAATAGTGAAAACATCCTACCTTACTTCCGAAGACAATAACCGATGCTTATAGATTATAGTCCGGATCGCAGCCCTTCTCGACAGAGTTCATCTTCGGGGGATCTTCTTTCGGAGATGATGGAGACCGAAACGCCTCCCCCGGACACCCCGGCTCAAGAAGCGGGCGACCTTGAAGTGTCGTCACGAAGTGTATCTCCGGATCCACTAGGGCTAGAGGATAACCCTTTGGCTGCCCGGAGTCCCCAGTATCCAGCTCCTAAGGAGAGCGACAGCAAGGGTCCATAGAGTGTGCGGTCGGACGCGCTGAAGGATCTTCTAGGGCAAGCTGCCGTCTCGGAAGCGCATCGTACGCTAATGGGTACGGTAATTGAAAGGATTTCATCCGCTGAAAGCGATTTGCATGAAGCCTTTATGAGTCTGCTGAAAGGCTTCGAGGTACGTGAAATAATATATGTTTTTAATAGTACCGCATACGTTAGATATGCCCTATGCAGATGGTAGCCCCTGAGACTCTGGTTGTCATCGAAAACGGTGGCAAACAGAGGATCATAGTCCCAGGTAATAACCAGACCGCCTTTATGTGCAGGTGGCTGAAGCTCTGGTGGCTAGCCAGACTGATGGGTTTGCCGAGCTAAAGCGGCAACTTGAGGCGGCAGATGCCGACATCGTGCTTGTCAACAAGCGGCTTGACAAGGCACAGGGTGAGTGATTTTTCTGGTGATCATCACATAATAAGAGTAGCATGATGCCAGTACCTTTAATATATTATGACTGTAGATGGAGCTGCCACCGCGGAGACCCTTCGGGCGGAGCTTGCCCGAGCCAAGGAGCAAGCAAGGAGTAGCAATGTGGCCGCTTTAAAGGCAGCCGAAGAGTTAAGGGCCGAACAGGCACGCATTGTGAGAGCAAGGGAAAAATAGCCAAGATGGCTGTAGAGTTAAAAGATGCCGCTGACCATTACCAACTTCTTGAAGAAGAAAACCAGGCGAAGGAGACGGGCCTGGAGAAGGCTCGGCTGGCTGCCAAGGAAGCCCGCTCCAAAATTAGAGCGACGAAGGAGGAGCTGAATCAAGCTGCAGATATCGTGTCTGGGAAGCCCTTCTTGTTGCGGACTAAGTTCGGAGATCCGAAGTATGCTCCTCTAGACTGGCTATGGAGTTCTGCGGACGCCTACATGGATTTGGCTGCAAGTGCTGCTGATGCGACCGAGTACTTCAAGGATCAGAAAGGTCCCGAAGTGGAAAAGCTGTTCTGGTCACAGTTTCACGCTCCAGTCTGTCCGCTGCTGTTGAATGAGTGATTGGCCGAGTGGGCCGAGCTCCATAGGTTGTCCGGACTTTCCATGAGGTCCGTTGTGGATCACCTGTGGCCGGGAGGGCGAAGGCCGAATAGCTACTTTAGCTTAGTGCAACAATTCCTTGGTGCTGTGCCACGCATCGATGCTGTAAAGAAACCGGCATGCATAGAAGGTGCGCGGATGGCCTTTGCCCGTGTCAAGACATACTGGGCGGAGATGGAGGCCACCACTGTTGCGACACAGGGTTCGGCCGTAGGCCGAGTGGCTGCCGAGCACTACTTTGAAGAAGTTCTTGAAGGCCCTCATTCGATAGAGGCTCAGTGCTCGAAGAATGTTATTTTCCAGTGACATGTATTCCCATTGTACAAACAATGTTTTACTGAATTATCAAGGCTGTATTTATACTTTTGCCCGAAAGTACTATGATGCCTCCTGTGCGGCCGTTTATGTATACATGTGTATAACCTGAAAGTTTGCAGTCGTCGGCTTCCGCCCCCACGCATATAATGCGGGGGTGTTCGCAAAAGATGCATATCCACACTTGATCCAACGTCTTGGTCCGTTAAGGAGGTGATAGCACAGCGAACGAGGCAATCGGACTATATTGCTTTAACACTTTCACTTAGCCATAGGAGTTTGGCAGTGGGGCTATTATATAGCCCTTGGTACTTTTGCGCTCGTCCGAATACGGGCCGCGTACGTACATGACTGGGAAACGGCCCTTTGTTAATGCGGAGGAATCCCAAAGATTCCGATGAGTCATTGAGTGGTTGACTAGTCTCTCGCTATATCATGACAGTCAGTTTTCGGCTTTCTCTACTGAGGTGCTCACCCAGATGAACCAGGGCACAATCGCAGTAGTTCTCCCAGTGCTACCTTAGACGATATAACGGAACGTAAGGTACCAAAATGTGGGAGCCGCGCAAACCCAACATTTGACCAAAGACATGATTCGGAGCTGATGCATATAGGGCCAAACTCGCAACGCCTAACACTCCCTAAGGTGTTCGGTCTTTATAACATATACCGGGCTAAACAATGCCCTTAATAAGAAACCCCATATGTCCAGGTACGTGCAAAATTCTGGCGTGGCCACATGCCAATAACGTCAGCATCCTTCTCGGTTGTGTGGAGTATCCAGAGGATGTGAGCAACAAGAGACAGTAAAAAAGGTTTACGCAGGGTCTTAATCGAAAAAGAAACCTTTGGGCGGGTCCCTGCTGCACGTCTGCACCTGTTTCTCCGTTGTGCCGTGTCCTGGACGGGTGTAGCACGTTTTTCATTTGCAAAAGGAAAGGACTTAGGTGAAAGTTGCCGTGCCAAAAAGAATAATTGGTTATTGTCAATGAACTATCAAAATTCAAGAGAAGCCTAGTTGAGCCGGGCTGGCCCTGATTACATGCGGGAAGCCCCTGGTATCGTTTTATGAGGGTTCAAAAACCAATCTCATGTATATATGATGGAACGCCAGATTCGTCTAACCATGTCTGTGGTCTTGATGACCTGCCATTTTTTCTGGTTGGTGAGGTCGTCTAGTTTGCGGCTGTTAGAGCCGCCGCGTCCTCTTCCGTACGTAAAAAACATTCGGTATTTCCGCTAACTGTGATGATGCCACATGGACCGGGCATCTTGAGCTTGAGAAAAGGATAATGCGGTATTGCGTTAAAACGAGTGAAAGCCTCCCTTCCGAGTAGTGCTTGATAATCACTTCGGAATGGAGCGATGTGAAAAGTTAACGTTTCGCTTCGGAAGTTATCGGGAGAACGGAATACCACCTCTAGTAGTAGAGAGCCCGTACATCGGGCCTCTTGGCCTGGTATTACTCCCTGGAAGGTAGTATTACTGTGGCTTATTTGTGTCGGGTCTATCCCCATTTTGCGGACTGTGTCCTGATATATCAGATTTAGATCACTGCCGCCGTCCATGAGGACCCGTGTGAAATGGTACCCATTTATTATTGGGTCTAATACCAAGGCTGTCAGTCCTTCGTGCCGGATATTTGTAACGTGATCCCTATGATCAAAAGTGATCGGGTAGGCCAACCAGGGGTTGAAACTAGGGGTGATGGGCTCTATGGCGCGTGTGCATCGGAGTGCATGATTGCTTCTCCTCTTTGTCACATGGATCACATTTACTGTTTTAATCTCCGGTGGGAACTTTTTCTGTCCTCCAACGTTTTGCTGGCAAGGTTCCTCCTCGTCTTCGCTTGGTGTCTCTTCCCCTTTGTGTTCGGCGTTTAGCTTACCGGCCTGCTTGAAGACCCAGCATTCTCGGTGGTTATGATTTGCAGGTTTGTTTGGGGTGCCGTGAATCTGACAGAGTTTGTCAAGAATTTTTTTAGGCCAGATTGTCCTTCTCTGCTGCCTTTGAAAGGGTTTTTCCGCTGACCTGGTCGGGAGCCCCTGAATCCGGCGTTTACCGCCGTGTTATCTGGGCTACCTTCTTTATTTCGACGCTTGTTTTTATTGCGTCGTGGTTTACCATTGCCATCCCTGACTTCGGATGTGCTTGGGTCGCTGGTGCTGCTACGGGCCAACCAGTTGTCCTGCCCGCGCAAAAGAGGGTCATGAGGCTTGTTAGGGCTGCCATTGTTCTCGGTTTTTCTTAACCAAGGTGTCTGGCTAGCCATTCGTCTCGGACGCTGTGTTTAAAAGCTGCTAAGGCTTCGGCGTCTGGACAGTCGATGATTTGGTTCTTCTTGGTGAGGAACCTGTTCCAAAGCTTTCGGGCAGACTCTCCGGACTGTTGGATTATATGACTTAAATCGTCTGCATCCGGAGGTTGGACATAAGTCCCTTGAAAATTGGCCCGAAAAGCGTCCTCGAGATCCTCCCAATTTCCAATTGAGTTTTCGGGGAGGCTTTTCAGCCAGTGCCGAGCTGGCCCTTTAAGCTTGAGGGGCAAGTATTTAATGGCATGGAGATCGTCTCCACGAGCCATATGAATATGGAGGATGAAGTCCTCTATCTAGACTCCAGGGTCTGTGGTTCCGTCGTACGCCTCTATGTTCACCAGTTTGAATCCCTCCGGGAATTCGTGATCCAGCACCTCATCAGTGAAACATAAGGGGTGTGCGGCACCCCTGTATTGGGATGCACCATGGTGTTCGGATGGTTGTATATTCGGCGTTGGTTGTGTATTGTAGCGCGCTTCCTAGATCCATAGATAGATCTGGTCGCGCTGGATTTTTGATGCAAGTTCTCATGTAGATCGTGTGTTGACTTATGCGCGACTTTGTTAGCCACTCCATCGCGTTCACTGGGTGGTGGATCCGGCCGGTTGGCCGTATCACTTTTCGGCTATATGGGTTCTAAGGCCTCATCGTCGAATTCTGGTAATAGCTTGCGCTTTGGATAGCTATTTTTATGGTAACTTCCACCATACTTTGTTACTTCGTTCCACTTGCTGTTGAGCGTATCTTGCGCGACCTTGAGCCTTTGCTTCTGTTTCTTCAGGCTCCTCGCTGTGGCAATAAGCCTTCTGTGGAGGTTCTCTTGCTCCAAGTGTGTTTCCGGGATGATGTGTGCATCTTCGTCCGGACTGTTTTCTTCCCTAGACAGGGATTGATGAGGCTTATCTTTGGCGTCATCGTGTTCGGACGTCGGATCCGTACTATGTTTGCAGTTGCATCTTGATCATGTTCTGCCACCGGGGTGGTGCAGTTGTCGTTTCTTCCGGAGTCGCGTGGACTATTATTTCCACTTGCGCTGTTATTGCTGTTTTTGCTATGGCGGGACTTAGAGCGGCGCCGCTGACGTCAGCGCTTGGGTTGCTTGGAGGGTGCATCCTCCGTTGTCTCTTCGCCATTGCCCTCTCTGGGTGCATCCACCATGTATACGTCATGTGATGAAGTAGCGGTCCAGCGCCCTGTGGGCGGTGGTTCCGGTTCGTCTCCTGCATCGTCGTCCATACCATTGATGTCTTCGGGGTCGAAGTCGAGCATGTCGGTTAAGTCATCGACAGTGGATACTAAGTGGGTGGTGGGTGGGCAGCGAATTTCTTCGTCGTCCACATCCCATTCTAGTCGTACATAGTTCGGCCAAGGTTCTCCTGACAGGGAGAGAGACCTTAATGAATTTAGCACATCTCCGAAGGTGAGTGCTGAAAGATATCCGTGGATGTGAACTCCATGATCGGTGCCCATTCGGATTCGACAGGCACGGATGTGAGCGGCTCGGAGTCCGTGGCCGGAGATGAATCCAGTGGTACAGCAACACGACTCTCGCAAGGGGTGAAGTCAGTATCCGGCTCTATCGCCACTGAGAGTGCGGCCTCCGTGGCGGGGTCCATCCCTCTGCTCTCGGATGGCGTGATTTGCTCCGGATTAACAGTCGGAGTGGCTGCGGATGCGATCTCCCAAACACTGTCCGACAACAGAGTTACGTCTTGCTCATCGCAACTGTGTGACGCGTCCGGCATGGGCTCGAATCCGTCGAAGATCAAGTCTCCATGGATGTCGGCCATGTAGTTCAAGTTTTCAAATCTGACCTGAAGGCCAGGGGCGTAGCTTTCGGTCTGCTCCAGATGGCCAAGCGAATTGGCCCGCAGTGCGAAGCCGCCGAATACAAAGATCTGTCCGGGGAGGAAAGCCTCACCTTGGACCGCATCGCTAGCGATGATCGAAGGAGCCATCAAGCCTTATGGTGACGACACAGTGGAACTCTCAATGAAAGCACCAATGTCGGTGTCAAAACCGGCGGATCTCGGGTAGGGGGTCCTGAACTGTGCGTCTAAGGTGGATGGTAACAGGAGGCAGGGGACACGATGTTTACCCAGGTTCGGGCCCTCTTGATGGAGGTAATACCCTATGTCCTGCTTGATTGTTCTTGATGATATGAGTATTACAAGAGTTGATCTACCACGAGATCAAAGAGGCTAAACCCTAGAAGCTAGCCTTTGGTATGATTGTATCTTGTCCTACGGACTAAAACCCTCCGGTTTATATAGACACCGGAGGGGGCTAGGGTTACACAAGGTCGGTTACAAAGGAGGAGATATACATATCCGTATTGCCTAGCTTGCCTTCCACGCCAAGTAGAGTCCCATCCGGACACGGGATGAAGTCTTCAATCTCGTATCTTCATAGTCCAACAGTCCGGCTGTCCGGAGACCCCCTAATCCAGGACTCCTCAGTGAGCAAGATGCCCAATGTCATATGGCCAACGAGAACTTTTAATGATTCTGTCAAGGAGTGGCAACAGCAGTGGTTTTACATCACTGAGCCGTGCGGCAAGGAATGGGCCGCCTCTCCCGAGTTTCGATCCAGCGCACCTCCGCGTCTTACATCCTGGGTTAAGAAAGGCCTGGACTGGTCCTCGTCCGACGATCTGTCGGTGCTCCGGACGCGCGTTAAAGATATGGGAGATAAGAACATTGATCTTGTCAATGTAGTCCAGGTGATGTTAGCCCGCCGGGTACTGCCTTGTCAACACCGGACTTGTAATCTATGGGAATTCGATCCGGCCAGGCACCAGACCTTGCGAGGGTTCTTCGGCTCCTCGCACAAGGACATTTGGAAGGTGCTTTTCAAGTCCAGAAAATCATGGCCGGACTCTACCGAGGACCGCGCGTACCAACTGTCCCGTCCTGCAAGTTCGGTGAGTTTATTCAACTTTTCTATCCGCATGACCCAAAGGAAGCGCTTGACGCGTGTTATTCAACTCTCCCAGGGCTGGACAAAGAAGGCGGAGCGGATCCATTGTTCAGCCCCGCTGCCCGAAGACCCGGCCATCCCACTTCTGACGAAGATGCTGGTCCCAACGCCTTACAAGGTGCCGAATAAGACGACCGAGAAGGAGGCCAAAAAGACCTGGGGCGGCCTTCGTTGCCGCGGCACTTCAGACACAATATCCGAAGGTTCTGGTGCCCATTGCGCCTCCGAAGAGGACGAAGAGGAGGAGGAAGATGAATCCCCTGTGTGGGGAAGATGGAAGAGGACGGCCTCCGTACCCTTGGAGGCGGAACTGCCCAAAAGGGGAAGGGCACCTCTTTCGGAGGAGTCCACTGCCGCCGCCGACAGCGGCCCGGCCTGGGATCCCAGGGTCCAGCCCCTTGTGAACTCGTAAGTATATAAAATCCGAGTACGTTTAAGCGTCCGGATTCATCGTGGCTTAGTATTTTAGCCTGAGCATATATATATTTTGTAGTCCGGTGAGGTCCCGTGCCAAACAATCCTCATCAGAGGACCTGCTGAGCTCAAATGCTATGGAGAGCGGGACGCCCCCAAAGGCCCCTTCCTCCAAACAGGTGCATAGTCGTCCCAGAAGGACTCCGGCCAAGGAGGAAAGGAAGAAACCGTGAAGGCGGCGCCTGGAGGTCAAACCGCAGGGGCCGGACACGTGGGGGAAAAGATTCCCATGGGGCCTGACGGCGGGGGCGATCCTGAGTTTGGCTCCCCACCGGATGCGATTCCAGAGACCTATACGGCTCCAAAATCAAGAGGGCAGCCTCCTTCAGCTGGAGGGGGCGTGTCTGTTCCGCCAGCGAGCTCTGTCCGTCTAGAAGTGTCG
This sequence comes from Triticum urartu, assembly GCF_003073215.2. Taxonomy (NCBI): domain Eukaryota; kingdom Viridiplantae; phylum Streptophyta; class Magnoliopsida; order Poales; family Poaceae; genus Triticum; species Triticum urartu. The sequence continues at coordinate 77,725,576 of NC_053022.1, read as the reverse complement.
GATGCTTTGTTGGTGGCGTTGCAAGACGCCTCCATCGTTGATGAACACCGTGCCCTTATGGGTGCGGTGATTGAGAAGATTCCATCAGCTGAGAGTGGACTAAACGAAGCCTGTATTAGCCTAATAAGAGGCTTTGAGGTATGTTTTATGAGTTATCGAAGAGTGTCATATTATAGATAGTAGCCCCTGATACACTGTTCGGTGAAAGAAAGAACCGGACAGGGGATCGAATTGATGATCGCAGGAAGACTCATTGAATGACATTGATTTCTCTTCTATTTCAAGCAGGTACCTGTAGCGGCTGCTGCCTCTCATACTACGGAGATCTCCCGACTGAATCAAAGTCTGGAGCGGGCCATAGAAGAACTTGGCCAAGTGAAAATGCAGTTGAGGGATAAACAAGGTATGCACAAGTGTTGCACACATTTACTGTGAAATAAATGTTCAGTATGAAATAAGCCGCATAATTTGTGCTATGGGTTATGACCGAAGTCGAGGCCCTCAAAAGGGACGTTGCCGAGGCTGAGAAAAAGGCGGCCACAGAGCGGACTCTTCGTGAGAAACACGAGGCCAGAGTTATTAAAGCTGAGTAGGAGCTGCAAGAGGCAGTAAGTAAATGCGAGACCTTGGAGCAGAGTTTAATGGAGAAAGAATCCGAACTCACCAAGGCGCGTCAAGCCACGAGCGATGCCCGGGGGGAAACCCAAAGCGCCCTGCAGGGGATCCAAGAGGCGAGAAAGATCGCGGCGGGTAAGGCTTCTCCCATGTAAAGCAAGTATTTGAAGGGAAAACTATGTTTCTGATTTTGAATCCAGATTTCTCACGTGTATTTGCCGAGCTACCTTGCAGCATATCAGATGCCACCCAATTCTACCGAGTCGAAGAAAGGAACACTGTAGATAAGCTCTTCTGGTCGCAGTATTTGGCGCCGAATTATCCGGTGCCTTTTGCCGATCAACTGAAACAGCTGATCGAACTGCATAAAGCGGCGAAACTAGCCATGAAAGATATGGTTATCCGGCCATGGCCTGCCGAGCCGATTCCAAGCAGCTACTTCGGGCTCGTGAGGCGGCTTGTAAGCGCTTGCCCTCGACTTGACATCATCAAGCGGTCGGTCTGTATAGAAGGAGCGCGAATGGCCTTTGCCTGTGCGAAGGTGCACTGGGGGAAGATGGATGCCGAAAAGCTGGTGACCGGAGGACTGCCAGAGGGGAAGGAGCACCACAAGCCCGAATTATACTATAAGAGTGTCCTGAAAGGATCCTACCTTGCAGCGGAGCGATGCACCAAGGACGTTATATTTCCATGAATGCCAATCATGTTGTCCTTTGTAATGTTTGAACAAGGCTGTTTATTTGTCGCCTGTTATATAAAAGTTTACCCTCCCGTGCGGCCATTTTATATTAAAGCTGAGAGTTGGCCAGTCGTCGGCTTCTGCCCCCACGTAAAAAGTACGGGGGTGTTCGGGATAAACCTGAGCACTCTTTATCCCAGTTTTGGGTCCTTCGAAGGAGGTGCTCAGCACAACGAACCAGGCAATCGGACTATAGGGCTTTATCACTCTCACTTAGCCATAGGAGCTTCAGTATGGTCGGCGCAGCCCCTTGTGTTTGGAAGACCATACTAGGGGCTCTATAGGTGCCTGATCAGAGAAAAAACCGATCCATCGCATGCTGCATTGGTTATGGCATTATGCGGGAGAAATCCTTAAAGATTTTGTAACCGCTCGAACAGCTGACCAGCTCTCGCCGTATCATGACAGTCAGTTTTCGGCTTTCTCTACTGAGGTGCTCATCCGAAAGAACCGGGACACAATCGCAGTAGTTCTCCCAGTGCTACCTTAGCCGATATAGCGGAACGTAAGGTACCAAAACATGGGAGCCGGGCAAACCCAACTATTGACCCAAGACATGATTCGGAGCTGATGCATATAATTCTATAGGTTCGGGGTGCCGAACTTCCATGAAGGTATTCAGACTTTTATTGCCGTGTTAGGGAAAAACGAAGTCCCTGGCATATTTAAGGCATATCGCTGTGTACGGATGCCACTTGACAAAATGATTTCGATAAGAAATAATCAGCAGGTAAACGTCATATAAATCCACATGTTGTATTTGAATAATACGTCTATGCGTATGGGTACAAGTAATGTGATAAGAAGGGGTTGTGATAGCCGAACCTGCTGTGACCAGGGGGAAAAGGTTGAGTGCGGATCCGTAATATAGCCGGACAGTCACTGCGGGGAATGTCGAAGGATTCCCTAACGCGTTCAAGCTGCCTCCATGTAGTCTGTCCTGGTCGGTGCAAAGGTGAACCTGCGAAGGAAATATAAGAAATGTTTACATGCCGGAGGGCAGTTGAACCGCTGAGTTCAGCCTGTCATGGCCTTCGCCAGAGTGTTTAGTTGAGCTCTGGACGAGCCGGGGTATCCTTCCTCGAAGTAATTCGGAGCCCCTTGACGGTGTCCGGGAGCCTGGATGTCGACTCGAGGTTTGGCTGCAAGGTACTGCTCGTTGTTTCTGCTGCTAAGGCAGTGGTGTATTTGTTGGTGCCAAAGGAAGGTTCGGCCTTGCCGTGAACCGTGATGACTCCGCGTGTACCGGGCATCTTGAGCTTATGGTAGGCATAATGTGGCACCATGTTGAATCGAGCGAACGTGGTTCGCCCGAGCAGTGCTTGATAGTCACTGTGGAAAGGGGCGATTTCAAAGATTAACTCTTCGATACGGTAATTTTCTGGTGATCCGAAGATTACCTTGAGGGCAATGGAGCCTGTACAGCTAACCTCCATACCTGGTATGATGCCTCTAAATGTGGCTTTAGTGGGTTTGGTCGCTGAATGATCGATGCCCATCGTGCGCACTGTGTCCTGGTAAAGCAGATTTAAACTGCTACCTCCATCCATAAGGACTCGAGTGAGGTGGAACCCGTCTACTATTGGGTCAAGGATTAGTGCGGCTGGATTGCCTTGATTGGCGTTAACCAGACGATCCGTGCGGTTGAAGGTGACCGGCCCTAGTTTATATTATGGGACGACTAGTTCCGTTGAGTCGCCATCCCTAAGGGTGCATATCTGGTCCGAGTTGGCAATTTGGGTGGTATTTACCACATTCACCGATTAGATATGGGGGGGATTTCTGTTGCCCTCCTGTGTTCGGTGATCTGGGCTCTTCGTTGCTATCGTCGCTTTGAGACCCCTCTTCGTCTTTGGCGCCTGCCTTGCTGGCTTGTTTGAAGACTCAGCATTCTCTGTTGGTATGGGTGGCTGACATTTCTAGGGTGCCATGAATTTGGCATTGGTGATCGAGTATGCGTTCCAGACTGGATGGACCCGGTTTTTTATTTTTGGGTGGCCCTTTCCGCTGACCGGACTTTGAGCCCCTGAACTCGGCATTAACTGCCGTATTTTCGGCGTTTTCACCATATTTGCGGCGCTTGTGTTTGTTGCATCATGGTTTGCCGCTGCTATCCCTGGCTTCTGATATGCCAGGTTTCCTTGCTGTATTGGTGCTATGAGCCAACCAGCTATCTTCGCCCGCACAAAAGCGGGTCATAAGTGTCATGAGGGCTGCCATGGATTTTGGCTTCTCTTGGCCGAGGTGCCGGGCAAGCCATTCATCACGGATATTGTGCTTAAATGCCGCTAAGGCCTCTGCATCCAGACAGTCGACAATTTGGTTCTTCTTGGTTAGGAACCGGGTCCAGAATTTCCTGGCCGATTCCCCTGGCCGCTGAGTTATATGACTTAAATTGTCAGCGTCCGGCGGTCGCACATAAGTGCCCTGGTAATTGTCCAGGAATGCCTCTGCCAGGTTCTCCCAACTTCCGATGGAATTTGTTGGCAAGCTATTGAGCCAATGCCGAGCCGGCCCTTTGAGCTTTAGCGGGAGATACTTGATGGCATGTAGGTCATCCCCGCGGGCCATGTGAATGTGGATGAAGAAGTCTTCTATCCATACCGCGGGGTCTGTAGTACCATCGTATGATTCAATGTTTACGGGTTTAAACCCTTATGGGAATTCGTGATCCATTACTTCATCAGTGAAGCATAAGGGGTGTGTGGCGCCTCTGTGCCGGTCTTTATCACGACGTGGGTTCATACGAGTCTTGTCTGCCGTTTTCGGCTCGGCCGGATTTGCTTTTAGTGTATCCGGCGTGATGATCATCGTCGCGTGTTGGTGCGCGCCCCCGTGATCCGTAGATCGATCTTGCATGTTTTGCCTTGTTTTCCAATACGTCTCGCAGGTATCGCGTGTTGCCCCGAGCCTTGGTATTTTTGTTTGATTGGCGGCGGGGTGCGGGCTGGACTTCGGGCTGAAATGCCTCTCTGTCTCGGCCACGAGGTGGCCCGTCAGCCGCATCATACGCTGGTGATGTAGGTTTCAATGCTTCCTCCTCGAGGTGAGGTAGCAACCTGCGCTTTGGGTAACTCTTGGAGGGGCGCTCGAGTTCGTATTCCTCAGCAACAAGGACTTCGGTCCATCTGTCAGCTAGCAAATTTTGATCAGCTTGAAGCTGTTGTTGCTTTTTCGTCAAGCTATTTGCTATGGCCATAAGCTGGCGCTTGAAGTGATCTTGTTCGATAGGGTCCTCAGGAACGATAAATTATTCGTCGCCGAGGCTCACCTCGTCTTCGGAGAGAGGCATGTGATTGTCCTCCTCCGATTCTCCATCTGCTGCCCGCTCTGGAGGGCTAGCTTGTTCACCCTCCCGCTCAAAATCGTGCTAGAGGGGATTGTTGTTATCTTTGGCACTATCCGGAGTGTTATTGTCTCTTGTGCCGGTATCACTACTTTTGCTATGGCGGGACTTAGAGCGGCGCCGCTGACGTCGGCGCTTGGGTTTCTTCTTGGAGGGGGTCATCCCCCGGTGTCTCATCGCCATTGCCTTCTTTGGGGGTGTCCACCATGTATATATCATATGATGAGGTGGCGGTCCAGTGCCCCGTGGGCGGTGGTTCCAGTTTGGCTCCTGCATCGTCATCTGTACCGTCGATGTCTTCGGAGTCGAAGTCGAGCATGTCGGTTAAATCGTCGACAGTGGCTACTAAGTGGGTGGTGGGTGGGGAGCGAATTTCTTCGTTGTCCACGTCCCATCCTAGCCGGACATAGTTCGGCCAAGGTTCTCCTGACAAGGAGAGAGACCTTAATGAATTTAGCACGTCGCCGAAAGGTGAGTGTTGAAAGACATCCGCAGAGGTGAACTCCATGATCGGCGCCCAATCGGATTCGATAGGCACGGACGCAGGCGGCTCGGAGTCCGTGGCCGGAGATGAATACAGCGGTTCGGAAACACGGCTCTCGTAAGGGGTGAAGTCAGTATCCGGCTCTATCACCACTGAGAGTGCGGTCTCCATGGCGGGGTCTATCCACCCGTCCTCGGATGGCGCAATTTGCTCCAAATTGAAGGCCAGAGTAGTTGCAGGTGTGATCTCCCAAACACTGTCCAACGGCAGAGCTAAATCATGCCCGTCGTGATCATGCGGCGCACTTGACATGGGCTCGAATCTGTCTAACATCAAGTCTCCGCGGATGTTGGCGGTGTAGTTTAAATTTCCAAACCTGACCTGATGGCCAGGGGCATAGCTCTTGATCTGCTCCAGATGGCCAAGCGAGTTGGCCCACAGTGCGAAGCCGCCGAATACGAAGATCTCTCCAGGGAGGAAAACCTCACCCAGGACCGCATCGTTACTGATGATCGAAGGAGCCATCAAGCCTTACGTGACGGCACAGTGGAACTCTCAATGAAAGCACCAATGTCGGTGTCAAAACCAGCGGATCTCAGGTAGGGGGTCCCGAACTGTGCGTCTAAGGTGGATGGTAACACAAGGCGGGGGACACGATGTTTACCCAGGTTCGGGCCCTCTCGATGGAGGTAATACCCTACGTCCTGCTTGATTGATCTTGATGATATGAGTATCACAAGAGTTGATCTACCATGAGATCGAAGAGGCTAAACCCTAGAAGCTAGCCTATGGTATGATTGTATGTTGTCCTACGGACTAAACCCTCCGGTTTATATAGACACCGGAGGGGGCTAGGGTTACACAGAGTCGGTTACAAAGAAGAAGATCTACATATCCGTATTACCAAGCTTGCCTTCCACGCCAAGGAGAGTCCCATCCGGACACGGGACGAAGTCTTCAATCTTGTATCTTCATAGTCCAACAGTTCGGCCAAAGGATATAGTCCGGCTGTCCAGAGACCCCCTAATCCAGGACTCCCTCAATCATCTTATAATGCTACCGCCGAACTAAGCAAAATAAGATGCATAAAGGATAAACATCACATGCAATCAATATAAGTGATATGGTATGGCCATCATCATATTGTGCCTTTGATCTCCATCTCCAAAGCACCGTCATGATCACCATCGTCACCGGCTTGACACCTTGATCTCCATCGAAGCATCGCTGTCGTCTCGCTAACTATTGTTTCTACGACTATCGCTGCCGCTTAGTGATAAAGTAAATCAATTACATGGCGATTGCATTTCATACAATAAAGCGACAACCATATGGCTCTTGCCAGTTGCCGATAACTCTGTTACAAAACATTATCATCTCATACAATAAAATTTAGCATCATGTCTTGACCATATGACATCACAGCATGCCCTGCAAAAACAAGTTAGACGTCCTCTACTTTGTTGTTGCAAGTTTTACGTGGCTGCTATGGGTTGAGCAAGAACCGTTCTTACCTACGCATCAAAAACCACAACGCGATATAGTGATTTTTTTGATCTTCAGAAAGAACTCTGTTCATTGAATCCGATTCAACTAAAGTTGGAGAAACTGACACCCACCAGCCACCTGTGTGCGAAGCACGTCGGTAGAACCAGTCTTGCGTAAGCGTACGCGTAATGTCGGTCTGTGCCGCTTCATCCAACAATACCGATGAATCAAGAATAAACTAGTGACGGCAAGCAATATGTATATACCCACGCCCACAACTCCTTTGTGTTCTACTCGTGCATATAACATCTACACATAAACCTGGCTCTGATGCCATTGTTGGGGAACACAGTAATTTCAAAAAAATTCCTACGCACACGCAAGATCTATCTAGGTGATGCATAGAAACAAGTGGGGAGAGTGTTGTCTACGTACCCTTGTAGATCGTAAGCGGAAGCGTTATGACAACGCGGTTGATGTAGTCGTACGTCTTCACGATCCGACCGATCCTAGTACCGAAAGTACGGCACCTCCGCGATCTGCACACGTTAAGCTCGGTGACATCCCACAAACTCTCGATCCAGCTGAGTGTCGAGGGAGAGCTTCGTCAGCACGACGGCGTGATGATGGTGATGATGATGCTACTTGCGTAGGGCTTCACCTAAGCACTACGATGATATGACCGAGGTGGATTATGGTGGAGGGGGGCACGGCACATGGCTAAGACAATGATCAACTTGTGTGTCTATGGGGTGCCCCCTCCCCCGTATATAAAGGAGTGGAGGAGGGGGGAGGGCCGGCCCTCTATGGCGTGCCCTTGGGGAGTCCTACTCCCACCGGGAGTAGGATTCCCCCCTTCCAAGTAGTAGGACTAGGTGAGAAGGAAGGGCATGTGAGGGGAAAGGAAAGGGGGCCCCCACCCAATTCGGATTGGGCTAGGGGGGCGCGCCTCCCACCTTTTCGCTTCCTATCCTCTATTCCACTAAGGCCCAATAAGGCCCATATACTCCCTGGGGGGTTTCGGTAACCTCCCGGTAATCCGGAAAATGCCCGAACTCATCCGGAACCATTCCGATGTCCAAACATAGGCTTCCAATATATCTCTCTTTATGTCTCGACCATTTCGAGACTCCTCGTCATGTCCCTGATCATATCCGGTACTCCGAACTACCTTCGGTACATCAAAACACATAAACTCATAATACCGATCGTCACCGAACGTTAAGCATGCGGACCCTACGGATTCAAGAACTATGTAGACATGACCGAGACTCATCTCCGGTCAATAACCAATAGCAGAACCCGGATGCTCATATTGGTTCCTACATATTCTACGAAGATCTTTATCGGTCAAACCGCATAACAACATACGTTGTTCCCTTTGTCATTGGTATCTTACTTGCTTGAGATTCGATCGTCGGTATCTAAATACCTAGTTCAATCTCGTTACCGGCAAGTCTCTTTACCCGTTCCGTAATGCATTATCCCGCAACTAAATCATTAGTCACATTGCTTGCATGGCTTGTAGTGATGTGCATTACCAAGAGGGCCTAGAGATACCTCTCCGATACTCGGAGTGACAAATCCTAATCTCGATCTATGCCAACTCAACAAACACCATCGGAGACACCTATAGAGCATATTTATAGTCACCCAATTACGTTGTGACGTTTGATATCACACTAAGTGTTCCTCCGGTATTCGGGAGTTGCATGATCTCATAGTCATAGGAACATGTATAAGTTATGGAGAAAGCAATAGCAACAAACTAAACGATCATCGTGCTAAGCTATTGGATGGGTCAAGTCAATCGCATAATTCTCTAATGATGTGATCCCGTTAATCAAATGACAACTCATGTCTATGGTCAGGAAACATAACCATCATTGATTCAACGAGCTAGTCAAGTAGAGGCATACTAGTGACACTCGGTTTGTCTATGTATTCACACATGTACTAAGTTTCCGGTTAATACAATTCTAGCATGAATAATAAACATTTATCATGATATAAGGAAATATAAATAACAACATTATTATAGCCTCTAGGGCATATTTCCTTCATAAGTGAGGAAGCTAATGATGAGGATCATGAAACTTCTGATCAAGTTACTACCGAACCTCGTACGTCAACCAGAGTAAGATCCGCACCAGAGTGGTACGGTAATCCTGTTCTGGAGGTCATATTACTTGAACATGACGAACCTATGAACTATGGGGAAGCGATGATGAGCCCAGATTCCGCAAAATAGCTTGAGGCCATGAAATCTGAGATGGGATCCATGTATGAGAACAAAGTATGGACTTTGGTTGACTTGCCCGATGATCAGCAAGCCATAGAGAATAAATGGATCTTCAAGAAGAAGACTGACGCTGATAGTAATATTACTGTCTACAAAGCTCGACTTGTTGGGAAAGGTTTTCGAAAAGTTCAAGGAGTTGACTACGATGAGACCTTCTCACCCGTAGCGATGCTTAAGTCCGTCCGAATCATGTTAGCAATTGCCACATTTTATGATTATGAAATTTGGCAAATGGATGTCAAAACTGCATTCCTTAATGGATATCTTAAAGAAGAGTTGTATATGATGCAACCAGAAGGTTTTGTCGATCCTAAAGGTGCTAACAAAGTGTGCAAGCTCCAGCGATCCATTTATGGACTGGTGCAAGCCTCTCGGAGTTGGAATATATGCTTTGATAGTGTGATCAAAGCTTATGATTTTATACAGACTTTTGGAGAAGCCTGTATTTACAAGAAAGTGAGTGGGAGCTCTGTAGCATTTCTGATATTATATGTAGACGACATATTGTTGATCGGAAATGAGACTGAATTTCTGAATAGCATAAAAGGATACTTGAATAAGAATTTTTCAGTGAAAGACCTCGGTGAAGCTGCTTATATATTGGGCATCAAGATCTACAGAGATAGATCAAGACGCTTAATTGGACTTTCACAAAGCACATATCTTGATAAAGTTTTGAAGAAGTTCAAAATGGATCAAACAAAGAAAGGGTTCTTCCCTGTGTTACAAGGTGTGAAGTTGAGTCAGACTCAAAACCCGACCACGGCAGAAAGAGAATGAAAAGTCATTCCCTATGCCTCAGTCATAGGTTCTATAAAGTATGCTATGCCGTGTACCAAACCTATTGTGTACCTCACCATGAGTTTGGCAAGAGGGTACAATAGTGATCCAGGAGTGGATCACTGAACAACGGTCAAAATTATCCTTAGTGGAATAAGGAAATGTTTCTCGGTTATGGAGGTGACAAAGAGTTCGTCGTAAAAAGTTATGTCGATGCAAACTTTGACATGGATCTGGATGATTCTAAGTCTCGATCTAGATACATATTGAAAGTGGGAGCGATTAGCTAGGGTAGCTCCGTGCAGAGCATTGTAGACATAGAAAATTTTCAAAATACATACGGCTCTAAATGTGGCAGACCCGTTGACTAAACTTCTCTCACAAGCAAAACATGATCACTCTTTGGGTGTTAATCACATAGCGATGTGAACTAGATTATTGAATCTAGTAAAACTCTTTGGGTATTAGTCACATGGAGATGTGAACTAATCACATAGTGATGTGAACTATTGGTGTTGAATCACATGGTGATGTGAACTAGATTATTGACTCTAGTGCAAGTGGGAGACTAAAGGAAATATGCCCTAGAGGCAATAATAAAGTTGTTATTTATATTTCCTTATATCATGATAAATGTTTATTATTCATGCTAGAATTGTATTAACCAGAAACTTAGTACATGTGTGAATACATAGACAAAACAGAGTGTCCCTAGCATGCCTCTACTTGACTAGCTTGTTAATCAAAGATGGTTATGTTTCCTAACCATAGACATGTGTTGTCATTTGATGAACGGGATCACATCATTAGAGAATGATGTGGTGGACAAGACCCATCCGTTAGCTTAGCACTATGATCGTTTAGTTTATTGCTATTGCTTTCTTCATGACTTATACATGTTCCTATGACTATGAGATTATGCAACTCTTGAATACCGGAGGAACACTTAGTGATATCAAACATCACAACGTAACTGGGTGATTATAAAGATGCTCTACAGGTGTCTCCGATGGTGTTTGTTGAGTTGGCATAGATCAAGATTAGGATTTGTCACTCCGATTGTCGGAGAGGTATCTCTGGTCCCTCTCGGTAATGCACATCACTATAAGCCTTGCAAGCAATGTGACTAACGAGTTAGTCACAAGATGATGCATTATGGAACTACTAAAGAGACTTGTTGGTAACGAGATTGAACTAAGTATGATGGTACCGACGATCGAATCTCGAGCAAGTAACATACCGATGACAAAGGGAACAACATATGTTGTTATGGGGTTTGACCGACAAAGATCTTCGTAGAATATGTAGGAACCAATATGAGCATCCAGGTTCCGCTATTGGTTATTGACCGGAGAGGAGTCTCGGTCATGTCTACATAGTTCTTGAACCCGTAGGGTCCGCATGCTTAACGTTCGATGATGATCAGTATTATGAGTTTATGTGTTTTTATGTATCGAAGGTAGTTCGGAGTCCCGGATGTGATCACGGACATGACGAGGAGTCTCGAAATGGCCGAGACATGAAGATTGATATATTGGAAGGTTATGTTTGGACACCGGAATGGTTTCAAATGAGTTCGGGCATTTACCAGAGTACTGGGGGGTTACCGGAACCCCCCGGGGGCTTAATAGGCCTACATGAGCTTTAGTGGAAGAGAGAGGAGGTGGCCAAGAGGAGGCCCCCCCAAGACACACAAGTTGATTCTTAGCCGTGTGCGGTGCCCCTCTCCACATATTTCCACCTCAGTCATATTGTCGTAGTGCTTAGGCGAAGCCCTGCGTCGGTAACTTCATCATCACCATCAACACGCCGTCGTGCTGACGAAACTCTCCCTCGACCTCAGCTCTATCTAGAAGTTCCAGGGACGTCACCGAGCTGAACGTGTGCAGATGCAGAGGTGTCGTGCGTTCGGTACTTGATCGATTGGATCGCGAAGACGTTCGACTACATCAACCACGTTACTTAACGCTTCCGCTTTCGGTCTACGAGGGTACCTGGACACACTCTCCCCGCTCGTTGCTATGCTTCTCCTAGATAGATCTTGCGTGATCGTTGGCAAAATTTTGAAATACTATGTTCCCCAATAGATATTGCCTTGATGTCCCCTCTACGGGAAACCCTCTAACTTATATACACGCTAGGTAGGGGGTCTAAGGTTACAAGGTCGGTATCTAGGCATAGGGCGGCAGGAGAATTCTTGGAGTATACAAAGTCTTCGGTAGATGCAATCTCGTTCATGCCTCCTGCATACAGCCTCTAGAGTCCTTCTTTGAGAATGAACGAGAGCCCATCGGCCCAATTCGATTAAATTGGGCTGACTAGGTTAGTACCCCTAGTCCGGGACACTGTCAGTAGCCCTCGAACTGGTCTTCTATGCCGAGGACGATTCCCTTGACGAGGAAAACCTCGGATCCGAGGTCCTTGGCTTGACAGACGAGTTCCCCTCGATGATTTCTAGCCTTTTGGACCATTCTTCAAAGGAGCGGCATTCATACAAGACCCAGCCGATCTCATACCCAGCCCGAAGAGATTGAGTAACTTATCCTCGATGGCTGACCATCTAGGTGTGGATAGTTCCACCTAGTCTGACAATTTTATCAAAGCGGCTCACCCCATGAAAGGTTGGGCAGTTACTGCTCCCCCTAAATCGTGGGTCGAGGCGGCCTTTTTACTAGCATGTCCCATCGAGGTGGAGATCGTGCCCGTTTTATCAGGGAAATTATCAAGATTTTGTTTCCATCCATATGCCCAATGACATCTTTCATGGGAGTGGCATTTTTATCAGCGCAGCAAAAGGGACCCTTGGCCTTTCAGCAGCCTATAAGAGAAAGAAGAGGACAACACAGGCGACCACACTCTCATTCTCCCCGCATGCCGCTTCATCTAGTTCCAGCGCCCAGATCTAATATCACACCCCTCTCCATCGGCAAGCCCAAGCTCCCCCACCAGCCATGGCCGATACCCTCAATGGGCATTGGGGTGGTTCCATCGTGATCGATGGCACTATCCAGGAGCTGTGTGATGCGGGGTATCTTTCCGCCAACATCGCTGCCCGCGCTCCAGGCGCTGGCCAGCAAGTGCGCGCTCCCTATGCGGGGAAGCGGGTATTCTTCGTCCCCCACCTCATCTAAAGCCTAGGGTTCCCGATGCACTCATTCTACTACAGCCTCGACTTCCACCACATGGCCCAAAACTCCATCCTCCACCTTCGCTGCGAGCCGCACTTTGGTCTGTGGCTAAAAACCTTCGGGGTTAAGGCGAAGTCCAGCAGCTCCAATTTGGTAGAGTGTGGAGGGGCCATGGTTAGCAAGAATTAGAGTGCTGACTAGTTCAATGGCACCTTAATCAGAACGGTGAAGGAGTGGCAAAGGGAGTGGTTTTATATCACGGAGCCACCCCCCTGGCCAGGCCGAGGTCCTAGCCTTTTCCGCCAGACCTCCAAAGAAGCTCAACTCTTGGAGGGAGAAGAGTGTCGTCTGGGGGGACCCAAAGGAGGTGGAGGCCATGATCAAGAGGATCAAATGGTGGTTGATGACCCACAAGTATAGGGGATCTATCTTAGTCCTTTCGATAAGTAAGAGTGTCGAACCCAGCGAGGAGCAGAAGGAAATGATAAACGGTTTTCAGCAAGGTATTCTCTGCAAGTACTGAAATAAGTGGTAACAGATAGTTTTGTAATGAGATAATTTGTAGCGAGCAACAAGTAACAAAAGTAAATAAAGTGCAGCAAGGTGGCCCAATCCTTTTTGTATCAAAGGACAAGCCTGGACAAACTCTTATATACGGAAAAGCGCTCCTGAGGACACATGGGAATATCGTCAAGCTAGTTTTCATCACGTTCGTATGGTTCGCGTTCGGTACTTTGATAATTTGACATGTGGGTGGACCGGTGCTTGGGTGCTATTCTTACTTGAACAAGCATCCCACTTATGATTAACCTCTATTGCAAGCATCCGCAACTACAACAAAAGTATTAAGGTAAACCTAACCATAGCATGAAACATATGGATCCAAATCAGCCCCTTATGAAGCAACGCATAAACTAGGGTTTAAGCTTCTGTCACTCTAGCAACCCATCATCTACTTATTACTTCCCAATGCCTTCCTCTAGGCCCAAATAATGGTGAAGTGTTATGTAGTGGACGTTCACATAACACCACTAGAGGCTAGACAACATACATCTCATCAAAATATCGAACGAATGCCAAATTCACATGACTGCTAATAGCAAGACTTCTCCCTTGCCCTCAGGAACAAACGTAACTACTCACAAAGCTTAAACATGTTCATAATCAGAGGGGTGTTAATATGCATATAGGATCTGAACATATAATCTTCCACCAATTAAACCAACTAGCATCAACTATAAGGAGTAATTAACACTACTAGCAACCTACTAGCACCAATCCCGGGCTTGGAGACAAGAATTGGATACAAGAGATGAACTAGGGTTTTGAGATGAGATGGTGCTGATGAAGATGTTGATGGAGATTGCCCTCTCCTGATGAGAGGAACGTTGGTGATGACGATGGCGATGATTTCCCCCTCCGAGAGGGAGGTTTCCCTGGCAGAACAACTCTTCCGGAGCTCTAGATTGGATCCGCCAAGGTTCCGCCTCGTGGCGGCAGAGTTTCGTCCCGAAAGGTTGCTTCTTATTTTTTTCTCGACGAAAGACTTCATATAGGAGAAGATGGTCATCGGAGAGCCACCAGGGCGCCCCCCACCCACATGAGAAGGGTGTGGGCCCCCTAGTCTTCATCTTTGGCGAGGATTTTTCATTATTTATTATAAGGCGTTCTGTGGAGTTTCAGGACTTTTGGAGTTGTGCAGAATAGGTCTCTAATATTTGCTCCTTTTCCAGCCCAGAATTCTAGCTGCCGGCATTCTCCCTCCTTATGTAAACCTTGTAAAATAAGAGAGAATAGCCATAAGTATTGTGACATAATGTGAAATAACAGCCCATAATGCAATAAATATTAATATAAAAGCATGATGCAAAATGGACGTATCAACTCCCCCAAGCTTAGACCTCGCTTGTCCTCAAGCGAAAAGCCGAAATCGAAAAATATTTCCACATGTTTAGAGATGAAGGTGTCGATAAAAATAAAATACGGACATGAGGGCATCATGATCATTCTTATTACAGAAACTTATATAGTCATATGATCTCTAATGCTAGAGTAATAATTCAATCACAATATCAAGTATGAATCATAAACTTCGTTGAAAACTAACAAACTACAATCTCGGTCATTGAAGCAATTGCAATTTATCATAACATAGGAAAGAGTCAATGTATAAGAGCTTTTCAGCAAGTCCACATACTCAACTATCATATAATCTTTCACAATTGCTGACACTCATGCAATACTTATGGGTGTGGAGTTTTAATCGGACACAGAGAAAGATAGGGGCTGATACGTCTCCAACATATCTATAATTTTTGATTGCTCCATGCTATATTATCTACTGTTTTGGACTATATTGGGCTTTATTTTTCACTTTTATATTATTTTTGGGACTAACCTATTAACCGGAGGCCCAGCCCAGAATTGCTGTTTTTTGCCTATTTCAGTGTTTCGGATAAACAGAATATCAAACGGAGTCCAAACAGAATAAAATCTTCAGAAACGTGATTTTCTCACCGAACGTGATCCAGGAGACTTGGACCCTACTACAAGGGATCAAAGAGGTGGTCACGAGGGTGGGCGCGCCCCCTGCCTCGTGGGCCCCTCGATGCTCCACCGACGTACTCCTTCCTCCTATATATACACACGTACCCCCAAACGATCAGAACAGGAGCCAAAAACCTAATTCCACCGCCGCAACTTTCTCTATCCACGAGATCCCATCTTGGGGCCTGTTCCAGAGCTCTGCCGGAAGAGGGACGTCATCACGGAGGGCTTCTACATTATCCTAGCCCCTCCGATGAAGTGTGAGTAGTTTACCTCAGACCTTCGGGTCCATAGTTAGTAGCTAGATGGCTTCTTCTCTCTCTCTTTGGAATCTCAATACAAAGTTCTCCCCCTCTCTTGTGGAGATCTATTCGATGTAATCTTCTTTTTGCGGTGTGTTTGTTGAGACCGATGAATTGTGGGTTTATGATCAAGTCTATCTATGAATAATATTTGAATCTTATCTGAATTCTTTTATGCATGATTGGTTATCTTTGCAAGTCTCTTCGAATTATCCATTTGGTTTGGCCAACTAGATTGGTAGTTCTTGCCATGGGAGAAGTGCTTAGCTTTGGGTTCGATCTTGCGCTGTCCTTACCCAGTAACAGAAGGGGCAGCAAGGCAAGTATTGTATCGTTGCCATCGAGGATAACAAGATGGGGTTTATTTCATATTGCATGAATTTATCTCTCTACATCATGTCATCTTGCTTAAGGCGTTACTCTGTTTTCATTAACTTAATACTCTAGATGCATGCTGGATAGCTGTCGATGAGTGGAGTAATAGTAGTAGATGCAGAATCGTTTCGATCTACTTGTCACAGACGTGATGCCTATATACATGATCATGCCTAGATATTCTCATAATTATGCTCAATTCTATCAATTGCTCAACAGTAATTTGTTCACCCACCGTAGAATACTTATGCTCTTGAGAGAAGCCACTAGTGAAACCTATGGCCCCCGGGTCTATTCTCATCATATCAATCTCCATCACTTTTATATTGTTTTGCTATTTACTTTGATTTTACTTTTTACTTTGCATCTTTATATCAAAAATACCAAAAATATTCTATCTATCAGATCTCACTCTCGTAAGTGACCGTGAAGGGCTTGACAACCCCTAATCACGTTGGTTGCGAGTAGCTATCGCTTTGTGCATGTATGAGGGACTTGAGCGTGGGCTCCTACTGGATTGATACCTTGGTTCTCAAAAACTGAGGGAAATACTTACGCTACTCTGGTGCATCATCCCTTCCTCTTCGGGGAAAACCAACGCAAGCTCAAGACATAGCAAGAAGGACTTCTGGCGCCGTTGCCGGGGAGTCTACGCAAAAAATCAATATACCAAGTACCCATCACAATCCCTATCTCTCGCATTACATTATTTTCCATTTGCCTCTCATTTTCCTCTCCCCCCAATTCACCCTTACCGTTTTATTCGCCCTCTCTCTCTCCTCCCTCTCTATTTGCCTCTTTTTGCCCGCTTGCCTTTTGTTTGCTCGTGTGTTAGATTGCTTGTTTGTCGCGATGGCTCAAGATGCTACCAAATTGTGTGACTTCACCAATACCAATAATAATGATTTCCTTAGCACTCCGATTGCTCCTCTTACCGATGCTGAATCTTGTGAAATTAATACTGCTTTGTTGAATCTTGTTATGAAAGCTCAATTCACCGACCTTCCTAGTGAAGATGCCGCTACTCATCTGAATAGCTTCGTTGATTTATGTGATATGCAAAAGAAAAAAGATGTCAACAATGATGTCGTTAAATTGAAGCTATTTCCTTTTTCTCTTAGAGATCGTGCTAAAGCTTGGTTTTCGTCTTTGCCTAAGAATAGTATTGATTCATGGAACAAATGCAAAGATGCTTTTATCTCTAAGTATTTTCCTCCCGCTAAGATCATCTCTCTTAGAAACGATATAATGAACTTTAAACAACTTGATCATGAACATGTTGCACAAGCTTGGGAGAGAATGAAATTAATGATACGTAATTGCCCTACTCATGGTTTGAATTTGTGGATGATTATACAAAATTTTTATGCCGGATTGAATTTTGCTTCTAGAAATCTTTTAGATTCGGCCGCGGGAGGCACTTTTATGGAAATCACTTTAGGAGATGCTACTAAACTCCTAGATAATATTATGGTTAATTATTCTCAATGGCATACTGAAAGAACTTCTAATAAAAAAGTGCATGCGATAGAAGAAATTAATGTGTTGAGTGGAAAGATGGATGAACTTATGAAATTATTTGCTACTAAGAGTGTTTCTTCTGATCCTAATGATATGACTTTGTCTACTTTGATTGAGAATAACAATGAATCTATGGATGTGAATTTTGTTGGTAGGAATAATTTTGGTAACAACGCTTATTGAGGGAATTTTAATCCTAGGCCATATCCTAGTAATCCTTCTAATAATTATGGGAATTCCTACAACAACTCTTATGGAAATTATAATAAGATGCCCTCTGATTTTTAATCTAATATTAAAGAATTTATTTCTTCGCAAAAGAATTTTAATGCTATGATTGAAGAAAAATTGCTTAAGATTGATGATTTGGCTAGGAACGTTGATAGAATTGCTCTTGATGTTGATGCTTTGAAACTTAGATCTATTCCACCTAAGCATGATATTAATGAGTCTCTAAAATCCATGAGAATTTCAATTGATGAGTGTAAATAAAGAACCGCTAGGATGCATGCTTTCGAAGATGCCTTTATTATAGCATGTTCTTCCAATTCCTATGAAAATCAAGATGAAGATCTAAAAGTTATTGATGTGTCTCCAATTAAATCTTTATTTAGCAATATGAATCTTGATGAAACTGAATATTATCTTCCTTTACCTAGAAGGCGTTCTAAAAATTCGGAGTGCTTAGATCTTAATGATGAAATTGATGAAAGTGGGATTGAAAGAAATAAAAATCTAGATGTTGCTAAACCCACTATATTGGATTTCAAGGAATTTAATTATGAAAATTGCTATTTGATTGATTGTATTTCCTTGTTGCAATCCGTGCTAAATTCTCCACGTGCTTATAGTCGAAATAAAGCCTTCACCGAACATATTGTTGATGCCTTGATGCAATCTTATGAAGAAAAACTTGAGTTGAAAGTTTCTATCCCTAGAAAACTCTATGATGAGTGGGAACCAACTATTAAAATTAAAATTAAATATCATGAGTTTTATGCTTTGTGTGATTTGGGTGCTAGTGTCTCTACTATTCCCAAGACTTTGTGTGATTTACTAGATTTCCGTAATTTTGATGATTGCTCTCTAAACTTGCATCTTGCGGATTCCACTATTGAGAAACCTATGGGAAGAATTAATGATGTTCTTATTTTTGCAAATAGGAATTATGTGCCCGTAGATTTCATTGTTCTTGATATAGATTGCAATCCTTCTTGCCCTATTATTCTTGGTAGACCTTTCCTTAGAATGGTTGGTGCGATTATTGATATGAAGGAAGGGAATATTAGATTTCAATTTCCATTAAGAAAGGGCATGGAACAATTTCCAAGAAATAAAATAAAATTACCATATGAAACTATCATGAGAGCCACTTATGGATTGCCTACCAAAGATGGCAATACCTAGATCTATCCTTGCTTGTTATGCCTAGCTAGGGGCGTTAAACGATAGCGGTTGTTGGGAGGCAACCCAATTTTATTTTTATTCCTTGATTTTTGATACTGTTTAGTAATAAATAAATTATTTAGCCTCTGTTTTGGTTGTGTTTTTTGTGTTTAATTAGTGTTTGTGCCAAGTAGAACCGTTGGGAAGACTTGGGGAAAGTCTTGTTGAACTTGCTGTAAAAAACAGAAACTTTAGTGCTCACGAGAACTGCTGTCATTTTTATTTGAAGAGTGATATTTAGTTAATTCTTTTTGAAGATGATTAATAGATAAATTCCTCACGTCCATCAATTTATTTTAGAATTTTTGGGGTTCCAGATCTTGCGCTAGATACATATTACTACAGACTGTTCTGTTTTCGACAGATTCTGTTTTCCGTGTGTTGTTTGCTTATTTTGATGAATCTATGGCTAGTAAAATAGTTTATAATCCATAGAGAAGTTGGAATAAAGTAGGTTTAACACCAATATAAATAAAGAATGAGTTCATTACAGTACCTTGAAGTGGTGTTTTGTTTTCTTTCGCTAACGGAGCTCACGAGTTTTCTATTTTGAGTTTTGTGTTGTGAAGTTTTCAAGTTTTGGGTAAGAATTTGATGGATTATGGAACAAGGAGTGGCAAGAGCCTAAGCTTGGGGATGCCCATGGCACCCCCAAGATAATACAAGGACACCAAAAAGTCAAAGCTTGGGGATGCCCCGGAAGGCATCCCCTCTTTCGTCCACTTCCATCGGTAATTTACTTGGAGCTATATTTTTATTCACCAACATGATATGTGTTTTGCTTGGAGCGTCTTGTATTATTTATGTCTTTGTTTGTTAGTATGCCACAATCATCCTTGCTTTACACACCTTTTGAGAGAGCCATACATGAATTAAAATTTGATAGAATACTCTATGTGCTTCACTTATATCCTTTGAGTGTTATAATTTTCCTCTATGTGCTTCACTTATATCTTTTGAGCTAGATAATTTTGCTCTATGTGCTTCACTTAGATCTTTTAGAGCACGGTGGTGGATTAGTTTTAAAGAAACTATTGATCTCTCATGATTCACTTAAATTAATTTGAGAGTCTCTTATTAGCATGGTAATTTGCCTAATAATAATATGCTTGGTATTCAGGATTTGTGAAACTTTCTTTTGAGTGTGTTGAATACTAAGAAAAGATTGAAGCATGATAATTGTTTTGAGATATGGAGGTGATAATATTAAAGTCATGCTAGTTGAGTAGTTGTGAATTTAAAGAATACTTGTGTTGAAGTTTGTGATTTCCGTAGCATGCACGTATGGTGAACCGTTATGTGATGAAGTCGGAGCATGATTTATTTATTGATTATCTTCCTTATGAGTGGCGGTCGGGGATGAGCGATGGTCTTTTCCTACCAATCTATCCCCCTAGGAGCATGCGCGTAATACTTTGCTTTGATAACTTCTAAATTTTTGCAATAAGTATATGAGTTCTTTATGACTAATGTTGAGTCCATGGATTATACGCACTCCCACCCTTCCACCCTTGCTAGCCTCTCTAATACCGCGCAACTTTCGCCGGTATCATACACCTACCATATACCTTCCTCAAAACAGCCACCATACCTACCTATTATGGCATTTCCATAGCCATTCCGAGATATATTGCCGTGCAACTTTCCACCATCTAGTTCATCATGACACATCCATCATTGTCATATTGCATAGCATGATCATGTAGTTGACATAGTATTTGTGGCAAAGACACCGTTCATAATTCTTTCATACTTGTCACTCTTGATTCATTGCATATCCCGGTACACCACCGGAGGCATTCATATAGAGTCGTACTTTGTTTTAGTATTGAGTTGCAATCATTGAGTTGTAAATAAATAGAAGTGTGATGATCATCATTCAATAGAGCATTGTCCCCAAAAAAAGGGGCAAAGGCCAAAGAAAAAAAAGAAGGTCAAAAAAAATTAAAAAAAATAAATAAGGGGCAATGCTACTATCCTTTTTTTCCGCACTTGTGCTTCAAAGTAGCACCATGATATAGCAAGTCTCATATATTGTGATTCAAAGTAGCACCATGTTCTTCATATAGAGAGTCTCATATGTTGTCACTCTCATATACTAGTGGGAATTTTACGTTATAGAACTTGGCTTGTATATTCCAATGATGGGCTTCCTCAAATTGCCCTAGGTCTTCGTGAGCAAACAAGTTGGATGCACACCCACTAGTTTCTTTTGTTGAGCTTTCATACATTTATAGCTCTAGTGCATCCGTTGCATGGCAATCCCTACTCACTCACATTGATATCTATTGATGGGCATCTCCATAGCCCGTTGATACGCCTAGTCGATGTGAGACTATCTTCTCCTTTTTGTCTTCTCCACAACCACCATTCTATTCCACCTATAGTGCTATATCCATGGCTCACGCTCATGTATTGCGTGAAGA
>NC_053022.1:77661327-77703077 GCF_003073215.2 Triticum urartu | reverse complement strand
GCTCAAGGTCACTAAGGGACTTTTGTTATGTGCTTAGAGTAGCTTCATGCCATGCCTTGATTTGCCATGATATGTTCCTTTAGCATGTAGTTTTCATGCTCTAAAGTGTGCTTCTTGATGATAAATTCCAGACTTTGTTAATTTCACTCAGTCTGAAACCTGTTATCATTTGCACTTTTTACATGCTTGTTTGAACCTGTTAATGGATGAATTAGCCGTAGCTCAGTGTTCATCTTTTGTCAAGCTTCATGAGTGGATCCCTGTCATGTATTTTGTTGTCATGTTTGAGTGCTGTAGCATATTTATCTTGATGCATTTAGTTGGTCACTTGCTGAATATCGCAGGCCGGTGCCATATTTGTTTTGCTTGCCATTTCCAAACCGTGCATCCAATTCTGGTGATCTTTATATCTATTTCAACCGAAATCAACTCCGTTTCCAGTGGCACTCTTGGATTTCCAAGTTGAGGCCAGGTTCAATCATTCCTTTGCAAATCTTGCATATGCATCACATCCCGCATCCCGCATATCATACCATGTTTGCATCATGTTGCTTGAGCATTGCACGTGGTTGATTGTGTTCCTTTTGCTTGTTGTTCTTGTTTGGGTAGAGCTGGGAGACAAGTTCGTGAACGAGGAGCCCATTGAGTTCGCTTACGAGGACCAGGGCAACTCTGAGTACTTTGCAGGCAAGATGACCATACCCTCGAAATCACTTCTATCTTTGCTCGCTAGATGCTCGCTCTTTTGCTATGCCTATGCTATGATACCTACCACTTGCTTATCATGCCTCCCATATTGCCATGTCAAACCTCTAACCCACCATGTCCTAGCAAACCGTTTTTTTGTCTATGTTACCGTTTTGCTCAGCCCCTCTTATAGCGTTGCTAGTTGCAGGTGAAGATTGGAGATAGTTCCTTGTTGGAACTTGCTTATTGTTGGGATATCATAATATTATCTTGTTTATATTAATGCACCTATATACTTGGTAAAGGGTGGAAGGCTCGGCCTTATGCCTAGTGTTTTGTTCCACTCTTGTCGCCCTAGTTTCCGTCATATCGGTGTTATGTTCCCGGATTTTGCGTTCCTTACACGGTTGGGTTATAATGGGAACCCCTTGACAGTTCTCCTTGAATAAAACTCCTCCAGCAATGCCCAACCTTGGTTTTACCATTTTCCACCTAGCCTCTTTTTCCCATGGGTTTCCGGAGCCCGAGGGTCATCTTTATTTAAACCCCCCCGGGCCAGTGCTCCTCTGTGTGTTGGTCCAAACTAGAGCCCTGTGCAGCGCCCCCTCGAGGAAACTCGAGGTTTGGTTTTAGTTGTATGGAGCGCTCATCTGAGTGTGCCCTGAGAACGAGATATGTGCAGCTCCTATCGGGATTTGTCGGCACATTCGGGCGGTGTTGCTGGACTTGTTTTACCATTGTCGAGGATGTCTTGTAACCGGGATGCCGAATGTGATTGGATTATCTTGGGAGAAGGAATATCCTTCGTTGACCGTGAGAGCTTGTGATGGGCTAAGTTGGGACTCCCCTGCAGGGATTTGAACTTTCGAAAGCTGTGCTCGCGGTTATGGGCAGATGGGAATTTGTTAATGTCCGGTTGTAGATAACATGAAACTTAACTTAACTAAAATGCACCCACCGCGTGTGTAACCATGATGATCTCTTCTCGGCGGAGTCCGGGAAGTGAACACGGTGTTGGAGTAGTGCTTGAGTAGGTTGTTCTAGGATCACTTCTTGATCATAGTTGTTTGACCGTGCTTTTGCCTTCTCTTCTCGCTCTCTTTTGCGAATAGGCTAGCCACCATATATGCTAGTCGCTTGCTGCAGCTCCACATCATACCTTGCCTTACCTATAAGCTTGAATAGTCTTGATCGCGAGTGTGTGAGATTGCTGAGTCCCCGTGACTCACAGATTCCTTCCAAACTAGATGCAGGGACCGATGATACCGTTCCAGATGATATGACCGAGCTCAAGTGGGAGTTCGTCGAAGACTCTCGCCGTTACTACGTGTCTTTCCCAGATGATCAGTAGTGGTGCCCAGTTGGGGCGATCGTGGACTTTGTCGCATTTGGGGGTTGATCTTTATTTTGGTACCGTAGTCGGACCCTGATTGTATTGGATGAATGTAATGCTATTTATGTATTTGTGTGACGTGGCGAGTGTAAGCCAAATATGTATCTTTTCCCCTTTATTTATTATACATGGGTTGTTGTTAAGATTACCTCACTTGCGACATTGCTTTCAATGCGGTTATGCCTCTAAACCGTGCTTCGACACGTAGGAGATATAGCTGCATCGAGGGCGTTACACCAATTCACCCAAGGGGGAGATCCCATCTGCCCTGGCCGCCGCCCCCTAGGGGAAACCCTAGGGCGCCTCCCCTTGCCCCTGCCCCTACATATAGTGGAGGTTTTGGGGCTGCACAACACACGAGCCTCTCTCTCCCAAGGCGCAACCCTACCTCTCTCCCTCCTCATCTCTAGTAGTGCTTGGCGAAGCCCTGCTAGAGTACCGCGCTCCTCCACCAGCACCACGCCGTCGTGCTGCTGCTGGACGGAGTCTTCTCCAACCTCTCCCTCTCTCCTTGCTGGATCAAGGCATGGGAGACGTCACCGGGCTACACGTGTGTTGAAAGCGCAGGCGCCGTTGTTCGGCGCTTATATCGGAATCGACCGTGATCTGAATCGCTACGAGTACGACTACCTCATCCGCGTTCTAGTAACGCTTCCGCTTAGCGATCTACAAGGGTATGTATATGCACTCCTGTTGGGGAACGTAGAAGAATTTAAAATTTTCTACGCATCACCAAGATCAATCTATGGAGACATCTAGCAACGAGAGGGAGAGGAGTGCATCTACATACCCTTGTAGATCGCAAGCGGAAGCGTTCAAGAGAACGGGGTTGATGGAGTCGTACTCGTCGTGATTCAAATCACCGATGACCGAGTGCCGAACGGACGGCACCTCCGCGTTCAACACATGTACGGTTGGGAGAGACGTCTCCTCCTTCTTGATCCAGCAAGGGAAGGAGAGGTTGATGGAGATCCAGCAGCACGACGGCGTGGTGGTGGAAGTAGTGGGATCCCGGCAGGGCTTCGCCAAGCGCAAGCGGGAAGGAAGAGGTGTCACGGGAGGGAGGGAGGCGCCAGGGACTTGGGGTGCGACTGCCCTCCCTCCCCTCCAATATATATAGGGGCCAGGGGGGCGCCGACCCCTACAGATCCCATATAATGGGAGGGGGCGGCGGCCTAGGGGTGGCTTGGCCCCCAAGGCAGGTGGAGGCGCCCCCACCCCCTTAGGGTTTCCAACCCTAGGCGCAAGGGAGGCCCAAAGGGGGCGCACCAGCCCACCAAGGGCTGGTTCCCTTCCCACTTCAGCCCATGAGGCCCTCCGGGATAGGTGGCCCCACCCGGTGGACCCCCGGGACCCTTCCGGTGGTCCCGGTACAATACCGGTGACCCCCGAAACTTTCCCGGTGGCCGAAACTGGACTTCCTATATACAAATATTTACCTCCGGACCATTCCGGAACTCCTCGTGACGTCCAGGATCTCATACGGGACTCCGAACAACTTTTGGGTTACCGCATACTAATATCTCTACAACCCTAGCGTCACCGAACCTTAAGTGTGTAGACCATACGGGTTCGGGAACAATGCAGACATGACCTAGACAACTCTCCGGCCAATAACCAACAGCGGGGTCTGGATACCCATGTTGGCTCCCACATGTTCCACGATAATCTCATCGGATGAACCACGATGTCGAGGATTCAGTCAATCCCGTATTCAATTCCCTTTGTCAATCGGTACGTTACTTGCCCGAGATTCGATCGTCGGTATCCCGATACCACGTTCAATCTCGTTACCGGCAAGTCACTTTACTCGTTGCGTAACACATCATCCCATGACCAACCTTTAGTCACATTGAGCTCATTACGATGATGTCTTATCGAGTGGGCCCAGAGATACCTCTTCGTCATACGGAGTGACAAATCCCAGTCTCGATTCGTGCCAACCCAACAGACACTTTCGGAGATACCCGTAGTGCACCTTTATAGTCATCCAGTTACGTTGTGACGTTTGGCACACCCAAAGTATTCCTACAGTATCCGGGAGTTTCACAATCTCATGGTCTAAGGAAGGGATACTTGACACTGTAAAAGCTCTAGCAGACGAACTACATGATCTTGTGATATGCTTAAGATTGGGTCTTGTCCATCACATCATTCTCCTAATGATGTGATCCCGTTATCAATGACATCTAATGTCCATAGTCAAGAAACCACGACTATCTGTTGATCAACGAGCTAGTCAACTAGAGGCTCACTAGGGACATGTTGTGGTCTATGTATTCACACATGTATTACGATTTCCGGATAACACAATTATAGCATGAACAATAGACAATTATCATGAACAAGGAAATATAATAATAGCCATTTTCTTATTGCTTCTAGGGAATATTTCCAATAGTCTCCCACTTGCACTAGAGTCAATAATCTAGTCACATTGTGATGAATCGAACACCCATAGAGTTCTCATGTTGATCATGTTTTGATCGAGGAAGAGGTTTAGTCTACTGATCTGCGACATTCAGGTCCGTGTGCACTTTACAAATATCTATGTCTCCATTTTGAACATTTTCACGAATGGAGTTGAAGCGACGCTTGATATGCCTGGTCTTTCTGTGAAACTTGGGCTCCTTGGCAAGGGCAATAGCTCCAGTGTTGTCACAGAAGAGAGTCATCAGGCCCGATGCATTGGGAATAACTCCTAGGTCGGTAATGAACTCCTTCACCCAGATTGCTTCTTGTGCTAACTCCGAGGCTGCCATGTACTCCGCTTCACATGTAGATCCCGCCACGGCACTTTGCTTGCAACTGCACCAGCTGACTGCCCCACCATTCAGAATATAAACGTATCCGGTTTGTGACTTAGAGTCATCCAGATCTGTGTCGAAGCTAGCATCGACGTAACCCTTTACGACGAGCTCTTCGTCACCTCCATAGACGAGAAACATATCCTTAGTCCTTTTCAGGTACTTCAGGATATTCTTGACCGCTGTTCAGTGTTCCATGCCGGGATTACTTTGGTACCTTCCTACCAAACTTACGGCAAGGTTTACATCAGGTCTGGTACACAGCATAGCATACATGATAGACCCTATGGCCGAGGCATAGGGGACGACACTCATCTTTTCTCTATCTTCTGCCGTGGTCGGGCATTGAGCCGTGCTCAATCTCGTACCTTACAATACAGGCAAGAACCCCTTCTTTGACTGATCCATTTTGAACTTCTTCAATATCTTGTCAAGGTACGTACTCTGTGAAAGAACAATGAGGCGTCTCGATCTATCTCTATAGATCTTGATGCCTAATATATAAGCAGCTTCTCCAAGGTCCTTCATTGAAAAACACTTGTTCAAGTAGGCCTTTATGCTTTCCAAGAATTTCTATATCATTTCCCATCAATAGTATGTCATCCACATATAATATGAGAAATGCTACAGAGCTCCCACTCACTTTCTTGTAAACACAGGCTTCTCCATAAGTCTGCGTAAACCCAAACGCTTTGATCATCTCATCAAATCGAATGTTCCAACTCCGAGATGCTTGCACCAGCCCATAGGAGCGTTGGAGCTTGCACACCTTGTCACATTCTTAGGATCGACAAAACCTTCCGGCTGCATCATATACAATTCTTCCTTAAGGAAACCATTAAGGAATGCCGTTTTGACGTCCATTTGCCATATCTCATAATCATAGAATGCGGCAATTGCTAACAATGATTCGGACGGACTTCAGCTTCGCTACGGGTGAGAAAGTCTCATCGTAGTCAACCCCTTGAACTTGTCGATAACCCTTAGCGACAAGGCCCTTTATAGATGGTCACATTACCATCCGTGTCTGTCTTCTTCTTAAAGATCCATTTATTTTCTATGGCTCGCCGATCATCGGGCAAGTCAGTCAAAGTCCATACTTCGTTTTCATACATGGATCCTATCTCGGATTTCATGGCTTCCAGCCATTTGTCGGAATCTGGGCCCGCCATCGCTTCTTCATAGTTCGAAGGTTCACCATTTGTCTAACAACATGATTTCTAGGGCAGGGTTGCAGCACTCTGGTGCGGAACATGTCCTTGTGGACCTTCGAAGTTCAGTAGCAACTTGATCTGAAGTTTCTGATCATCATCATTAACTTCCTCTCTAGTCGGTGTGCCTCAGGAACATTTTCTGAGCTGCGCCACTCTCCGGTTCAAGAGAATTTCACTCAAGTTTACTTCCCACTTAATTCTTCGAGAGAAACTCTTTCTCTAGAAAGGATCCTTCTTGGCAACAAAGGTCTTGCCTTCGGATCTAAGATAGAAGGTATACGCAATAGTTTCTTTAGGGTATCCTATGAAAACGCATTTTTCCGATTTGGGTTCGAGCTTTTCAGGTTGAAGTTTCTTGACATAAGCATTGCATCCCCAAACTTTCAGAAATGGCAGCTTGTGTTTCTTGCCAAACCACAATTCATACGGTGTCGTCTCAACGGATTTCGATGGAGCCCTATTTAAAGTGAATGTGGCAGTCTCTATAGCATAACCCCAAAATGATAGCGGTAGATCGGTAAGAGACATCGTAGATCGTACCATATCCAATAGGGTGCGATTACGACGTTCAGACACACCATTACGCTGTGGTGTTCCAGGCAGCGTGAGTTGTTAAACTATTCCACATTTCCTTAAGTGTGTGCCAAATTCGTGACTCAAATATTCTCCCCCACGATCTGATCGTAAGAACTTGATTTTCCTATCACGTTGATTCTCAACCTGACTCTGAAATTCCTTGAACTTTTCAAAGGTCTGAGACTTGTGTTTCATTAAGTAGACATACCCATATCTACTTACGTCATCAGTGAGGGTGAGGACATAACGATAGCCACCACGAGCCTCAACGCTCATTGGACCGCACACATTAGTATGTATGATTTCCAATAAGTTGGTTGCTCGCTCCATTGTTCCGGAGAACGGAGTCTTGGTCATTTTTCCCATGAGGCATGGTTCGCACGTGTCAAATGATTCATAATCAAGAGACTCCAAAAGTCCATCTGCATGGAGTTTCTTCATGCGTTTGACACCAATGTGACCAAGCGGCAGTGCCACAAGTATATGGGACTATCATTATCAACCTTACATCTTTTGGCATTCATACTATGAATGTGTGTAACATCAAGTTCGAGATTAAATAATAATAAACCATTGACCAGCAGGGCATGACCATAAAACATGTCTCTCATATAAATAGAACAACCATTATTCTCAGATTTAAATGAGTAGCCATCTCGCATTAAATGATATCCAGATACAATATTCATGCTCAAAGCTGGTACTAAATAACAATTATTGAGGTTTAAAACTAATTCCGTAGGTAAATGCAGAGGTAGCGTGCCGACGCCGAGCACATCGACCTTGGAACCATTCCCGACCCGCATCGTCACCTCGTCCTTCGCCAGTCTCCGTTTATTCTGCAGTTCCTGTTTTGAGTTACAAATATGAGCAACTACACCGGTATCAAATACCCAGGAGCTACTATGAGCGCTGGTAAGGTACACATCAATAACATGTATATCACATATACCTTTGGTATTGCCGATCTTCTCTTCCGCTGGGGCAGTTCCGCTTCCAGTGATCGTTTCCCTTGCAATAAAAGCACTCAGTCTTAGGCTTGGGTCCATTCTTTGACTTCTTCCCGGCAGCTTGCTTACCGGGCACGGCAACTCCCTTGCCGTCCTTCTTGGGGTTCTTTTTACCCTTGCCTTTCTTGAACTTAGTGGTTTTATTCACCATCAACACTTGATGTTCCTTTTTGATTTCCACCTCCGCTGATTTCAGCATTGAATATACCTCGAGAATGGTCTTTTCCATCCCTTGCATATTGAAGTTCATCACAAAGCTCTTGTAGCTAGGTGGGAGCGACTGAAGGATTCTGTCAATGACCGCATCATTCGGGAGATTAACTCCCAGCTGAGACAAGCGGTTATGCAGCCCAGACATTTTGAGTATGTGCTCGCTGACAGAACTGTTCTCCTCCATCTTACAACTGTAGAACTTGTCGGATACTTCATATCTCTCGACCCAGGCGTGAGCTTGGAAAGCCATATTCAGCTCTTGGAACATCTCAGATGCTCCGTGCTGCTCAAAACGCTTTTGGAGCCCCGGTTCTAAGCTGTAAAGCATGCCGCACTGAACCAGGGAGTAATCATCACTACGCGTCTGCCACGCGTTCATAGCATCTTGCTCTGCAGGGAAAACAGGTGCTTCACCTAGCGGTGCATCAAGGACATATGCTTTCCTGGCAGCTATGAGGATAATCCTCAGGTTACGGACCCAGTCCGTGTAGTTGCTGCCATTGTCTTTCAGCTTGGTTTTCTCTAGGAACACGTTGAAGTTGAGGGAAACATTAGCGTGGGCCATTTGATCTACAAGACATATTGCAAAGATTTTAGACCATGTTCATGATAATTAAGTTCATCTAATCAAATTATTTAATGAACTCCCACTCAGATAGACATCCCTCCAGTCATCTAAGTGATACATGATCCAAGTCAACTAGGCCGTGTCCGATCATCACGTGAGACAGACTAGTCATCATCGGTGAACATTTTCATGTTGATCGTATCTTCTATACGACTCATGTTCGACCTTTCGGTCTTCCGTGTTCCGAGGCCATGTCTGTACATGCTAGGCTCGTCAAGTCAACCTAAGTGTATTGCGTGTGTAAATTTGGCTTACACCCGTTGTATGCGAACTTTAGAACCTATCACACCCGATCATCACGTGGTACTTCAGAACAACGGACCTTAGCAATGGTGCACAGTTAGGGGGAACACTTTCTTGAAATTATTGCGAGGGATCATCTTATTTATGCTACTGTCGTTCTAAGAAAATAAGATGTAAAACATGATAAACATCGCATGGAATCAAATAGTGACATGATATGGCCAATATCATCCTTTTGATCTCCATCTTCGGGGCGCCATGATCATCGTCGTCACCGGCATGACACCATGATCTCCATCATCATGATCTCCATCATCGTGTCTTCATGAAGTTGTCTCGTCAACTATTACTTCTACTACTATGGCTAACGGTTAGCGATAAAGTAAAGTAATTACATGACGTTTATGTTGACACGCAGGTCATAAATAAATTAAGACAACTCCTATGGCTCCTGCCAGTTGTCATACTCATCGACATGCAAAGTCGAGATTCCTATTACAAGAACATGATCAATCTCATACATCACATCCTTTTGGCCATATCACATCACATGACATATGCTGCAAAAACAAGTTAGACGTCCTCTAATTGTTGTTGCAAGTTTTACGTGGCTGCTATAGGTTTCTAGCAAGAACGTTTCTTACCTACGCAAAACCACAACGTGATATGCCAATTTCTATTTACCCTTCATAAGGACCCTTTTCATCGAATCCGATCCGACTAAAGTGGGAGAGACAGACACCCGCTAGCCACCTTATGCAACTAGTGCATGTCAGTCGGTGGAACCAGTCTCACGTAAGCGTACGTGTAAGGTCGGTCCGGGCCGCTTCATCCCACGATGCCGCCGAATCAAGATAAGACTAGTAACGGCAAGTAAATTGACAAAATCGACGCCCACAACA
Source organism: Triticum urartu (assembly GCF_003073215.2). Lineage (NCBI taxonomy): Eukaryota > Viridiplantae > Streptophyta > Magnoliopsida > Poales > Poaceae > Triticum > Triticum urartu. The sequence goes on along the minus strand of NC_053022.1, from coordinate 77,693,404 downwards.
ACTTGTGTTCTACTCGTGCTTAGAAACTACGCATAGACCTAGCTCATGATGCCACTGTTGGGCAAAGTAGCAGAATTTTAAAATTTTCTACGCATCACCAAGATCAATCTACGGAGACATCTAGCAACGAGAGGGAGAGGAGTGCATCCACATACCCTTGTAGATCGCAAGCGGAAGCGTTCAAGAGAACGGGGATGATGGAGTCGTACTCGTCGTGATCCAAATCACCGATGACCGGGCACCGAACGGACGGCACCTCCGCGTTCAACACACGTACGGTTGGGAGATCCAGCAGCACGACGGCGTGGTGGTGGAAGTAGCGGGATCCCGGCAGGGCTTTGCCAACAAGCACTAGCAGGGAGGAAGAGGTGTCACGGGAGGGAGGAAGGCGCTAGGGACTTGGGGTGCAGCTGCCCTCCCTCCCCTCCACTATATATAGGGGCCAGGGGGGCGCCGGCCCCTACAGATCCCATCTAATGGGAGGGGGCGGCGGCCTAGGGGTGGCTTGGTCCCCAAGGCAGGTGGAGGCGCCCCGACCCCCTTAGGGTTTCCAACCCTAGGCGCAAGGGAGGCCCAAAGGGGGTGCACCAGCCCACCAGGGGCTGGTTCCCTTCCCACTTCAGCCCATGAGGCCCTCCGGGATAGGTGGCCCCACCCGGTGGACCCCCAGGACCCTTCCGGTCCCGGTACAATACCGGTGACCCCCGAAACTTTCCCGGTCCATGGCCGAAACTGGACTTCCTATATACAAATCTTTACCTCTGGACCATTCTGGAACTCCTCGTGACGTCCGGGATCTCATCCGGGCCTCCAAACAACTTTCGGGTTACCGCATACTAATATCTCTACAACCCTAGCGTCACCGAACCTTAAGTGTGTAGACCCCACGGGTTCGGGAACCATGCAGATAACACAATTATAGCATGAACAATAGACAATTATCATGAACAAGGAAATATAATAATAGCCGTTTTATTATTGCTCTGAATGATCTACACCAACATTGAGCATCCACATCTTTAGTATCGACATGAAGTCATCATCGACAAAACCCAAGGTTAGTTCATCCCTCTTAGGGGGGGGGGGATCACATCTAGGGGGAGCTTTACTCAAAATATTGAGCTAAAGCAACTCTAATGGTGTGAACACAACAATGCTTTATGTAAAAGTGGTAACCCCACTTGTGATTAAACAATGAGTATGACCTATGATCAAATGTTCTCATTTGACTCCTAAGTAAATATACTCATATATAGATGACCTAGTCATTGCCAATTGCTTTATAGATGCTAGAGTGTTTGTGCATGCTTTGCCACATATTTCATTTGCCATTTTATTGTGTGAGCATGTTGATTTCATATTTTACTCATTCAAGGACATCCATTTGTTGCTTTGATTGTTTGGCTATTCTTTTTTTTTCCAAATGGATGGACAAGAATGCCTAAGAACCTCCTCTACTATCTATGCCTTTCTCGTCTCAAACTCTATTCATGCTACATCATAAAGTTTGATCAAGTCAGATTCGAACACTCTGTGTGAGGAGCACTCGGAGTCGCCGATTCTCCACAGACTTAAACTTCCAAAACCCCTCTGTGCATTTTGGTACGACCGATTCATCCTTTTCGGTCTAACTGAGTTCACTGAGCTGATCTAGGTTTTTAATCTCGATGCAACCGATTTGAACATTTCGGTCACACCGAGCTGCAGTAACCGCTTGTGAGTCTTCATCTCGGTGCCACCGAGTCGTTCCACTCGGTCACATCGACAGGGTCAGGATAATATACCGATGGGTTGAATTTTGGAAATTCCTCCAAAACCTCTCAGTCGCGCGTGTCCTGCTTTGCCGCCTCGGTTCTCGGGATCGTCCTCTCGTCGCCAGTGACCTCCCGCCATTAGTTTCCATCGCCGTCAACGGACTTCAACGCCACCGTTGCCGCCATAGCAAGCTCATCGCCAAACTAGGGTATGAGTTTGACCCCTTGGGCATTCTTTTTACCTTCTATTCTAAGCACAAGGTCAATGCCATGTTTCTTGCCACGTTTGAGATCTTCCTATCTAGCAAAAACTTCCTTTAGTTTAGATGTGATTCAAAAATTTAGGATTAGGTTTTCGTCGAACTCATCTCAGACCGACCGAGTTGTGTCAATCGGTCTCACCGATTTGGCTTAGGCCATTGCACTTGCACTTTTCGATCTGGCCGAAAGTTGCAAATCGGTGCGACCGAGTTCAACTCTTAGTGAAACCCTAGCAATCTCGGAGTCACCGAACTGTGTCTCGGTCTGACCGATTTCACTAGTTTAGAATCCAAAAGTTGCTTCAGTGTCACCGAGTTTAACAAATCGGTAGCTCTGAAATGCTTTCCTTGGAAAACTAAAACTAAGTTTTTGACTCATATGTTTTAAAAAAACCTCTGCACTTTGTGATGCTCATCCACTCTACCTCATCTATATCTATTCACAGGGTCAGCGGTCAGTTTGCTTTGCTAGTATCACTACAAAAAAAGACACATCCATGACATTTTGGGCCGAACGAAAAAAATTTCTGTCATACTTATGACACTTCTATGATGATAATTGTGACAAAACCCGGTATCATCATAGATGTGGTGGGCTCCTACTTCTATGACAAAAAATCATGACAGAAAAGGGGCTTTTCATTCTGGACGGGCCGGAGACGCAGCTGCATGACATTCTTTGGGCCGTCCATGACGAAAAAAACCGTGGTAGAAGCGAGGACGAGGAAAATTTCGGGGAGTTCCCGGTTACGGTGGGAGGTCGGGGGCCGAGCGATGCGCGTTTCTCTCATACACGTACGCGCATGTGTGCGAGGCGTTGACTCTAACTGAACCCGAGCGAGGCATTGGGCTCTAACTAAACCCGAGCGATTGCACTGCAGGCTACGCATTACTGAACCCGAGCGATAAACCCGAGCAATCGATCGATGGCTGTTAACTGAACCCGATCGAGCGATTCCTTCGCTACTGCTGCTAACTGAAGCCAGTCGATTGGATGGGGGGGGGTTGGATGAACAGTGAGCGGTGGCGTTGCCTCTGGATGAACAGGACCGTGGTGGAGGGCTGGATGAACAGTAGACGGTGGAGGGGTGCCCGTGGAGGGGTGGTTGAACAGGACCATGGTGTGGAGGGCTGGATGAACAGTAGACGGTGGAGGGGTGGTTGAACAGTAGCCGGTGAGTAGCGCAGTGGAGGCTGGATGAACAGGAGCCCGTGGAGGCTGGAGGAGGTCGACGGTAGCCCGTGGAGGCTGGAGGAGGTCGACGGTGGAGATGAACAGTATCCCGTGGAGTCCCGTTTTGCGGTACGCCACACCCCTCCCGATGAACAGGACCCCCGTTTCGACCGTAGGAGGTCCGTTTCGTCCGTTTTGCGGTACGCCACACCCCTCCCGATCAACAGGACCCCCGTTTCGACCGTAGGAGGTCCGTTTCCTCCGTTTTGCGGTACGCCCACCCCTCCCGATCAACAGGACCCCGTTCCGACGTAGGAGGTCCGTTTCCTCCGTTGCGGTACGCCAGGCCTCGTTTCCATCGCCTGTTCCGTCCAAGCCCTCCCGATGAACATGACCACGCATTCCGTTCCGACCCAGCCGGTTGGCTCACGCGTTCCGTTGCCTCGATGAACACGTAGCATTCCGTTGCCTCCCGATGAACACGACGCATTCGTTGCCTCCCCATGAACACGACGCATTCCGTTGCCTCCCCATGAACACATTTTGCCCCCATGACGACGACGCTGTTTCTCCGTTCCGACCCAGCCATGTACACGAGCCCTGGCCGTACGTATGCGCGAGTAGGCGTTCGAGACCCTGCCCGTATGTACACATACGTGGCCGTATTTTCTTTCTTGCACCCTGGCCGTTGACGTACGTGTACATGCTACGTGCGCGCCTCTACTACGACACGTGCGCCGCGCCTCTACATCGACCAGTATGTACGTACACGTTCGCGACCAGAATGACAACGCTACAGTACGCTTCGACCAGGTGGGTCCCGACTGTCAGGCACTTCCTTGCCTGCGAAGATGTAGCTGGTGGGTCCCAGCAGGGGGCGAATTTTTTTTTTGCCCGGACGCACTTCCTTGCGTGCGAAGGTGTAGTGCGGTCCCAGCAGTCAGGGGGCGAATCGTTTTTTTTGCGGACGCACTTCCTTGCGTGCGAAGGTGTAGCTGGTGGGTCCCAGCAGTCGGGGGGCGAATCGTTTTTTTTCAGACGCACTTCCTTGTGCGAAGATGTAGCTGGTGGGTCCAGCAGTCAGGGGGGCGATCATTTTTTTCGGACGCACTTCCTTGCGTGCGAAGATGTAGCTCGTGGGTCCCATCAGTCAGGGGGCGAATCATTTTTTTCACGAAATACGGTGGCTATCCGGTGGGTCCCCGCTGTCAGGTGGAGGAATAATTATTGCGTAATAAGGAGGCACTTCCTTTGCGGCTGCCATGGACCCAGCTGTTAGCCTCTCCACGTACAGTCCACGTCCGATGGAAGTCGTTCCTTGACCACGTTGACCACGCGCGAGAGCACCAGGGCGGTGGACGACGGCGAGGCCTAGGAAGGGGACGACGCGGAGCCGGGGAAGACGCGGCAGTGGATGCACACACGGAGAGGAGTACGAGGGTTCACTGGTTCGGCTGCGCTGCCATCGCCGCAGAATAACAGGGGGTGTGGGTGAGTGGAGGGATGGCCTGGCCAGCGGTGGGAGTAGTAGGGGGCGGTGAGGCCTCCGCGGCAGCACAGCCGGCACGGGAGGCAGGAGCAGGCGGCACGACCGGCGCTGCTTTGGGCGGCTGGAGCAAGAAGACCAGAGGTTGAAGAAGCACGCGTTGGATGGACATCGTACGGTCACTAAGCTAGAATTTATATTGACTAAGTTGACAAAGCCCTTGGTCGTCAACTTAGTAGGCCCACAGGTCAGCCTTCCGAAACGGTGTGCCCCTAGATGTCAGGGGGGGAATCATTTTTTGGGCGGGTGAAGTTAGAATATCCGAGATGAAGAAGAAGCACGGCATCCGTTGGATGGACATCCAACGGCCACTGCTGCTAGAATGTGTTGACTATAAGTTGACAAAGCCTTGCATACGCGTCAACTCTGTTTTTTAGGGGACGCGTCAACTTAGTAAGGCCAGAAGTGTGTGGCAGAGAACTTATAGCCCATTTGAGATTTGTAAGAATGTGTAGCCCATTTTTGAATTCTAATGGAATTTACTACAGCCCATTTACAGTTTGTTAAAAGTACAGCCCATTTCAACCAACCGTTCAAAACAGAATTCAATAAAATTTCCCACATTTTGATGGGATCCGAAATATTTTTATCCTGAAATTTCTAGTCAGATTAAATACAATTTCAATATAAATTTATATTACGTAAACATCCAACGAAACATTGCACTCGCAACAATTAATGAAATTAAAATTTTCAATATCCAAAAATAATATTTTATAAAGTAATCATGTGTTTGGTGCATTTTTTATAGTTACTACCCAGTTTTTATAATTACATCCCATTTATTATTTCTTAAAGCCTATTTTCTTGTTAAGCCTAATGCATCCCTCCTAGGAAAGATTTGAAGCCCAGCGGGGCGGAGAATAACAACTTGACCTTGCCTGGGTATTCCTAAAAAAAAGTATAGCTGGGCTAGCCATTTTCAGCTTGAAAAAATTAATATCTGGGCTGGATATCTGGCCTGGGCTAGACGGGCCACAGCCCGCCCAGTTAATACCTGCAGCGATGTTTTCGTTGTTGTTCAGAGGAGAAAAATTAATATCTGGGCTAAACATCGAAAAACTCTGCAGTGCTCACACCTCAAAAACACAAATACTGCTCGAGCTGCTTGGTCCCAGCTGTCGGCCGCTTCTTGTGCAATTCTCTCGTTTATTGACTACTACATAGGTTGACAATGGTGTGGGACCGTGATGTCAGGAAACCAGGAGGAAGCAAAATAAATTATAGTTATATATATATATATACATAAACACTATTCTGATCACAGGGTCAGAATAATATTCTGATCACAAACAGACCTGCCCCGCTAGTAGTACGTTGAACTTCCGTGTGAACTAGGTTGAACTTCCGCCAACATTTCCCAAATGGGGCTTGCGATATACCGTTGGAAAGCTATGGACACCAATATCATGACCCAACTTAAATTTTTGGCAAAATATAAGCAGTTTAAGAGCAGTTTTGAAAACCGTTTTTTCTTCGCACAAAAACGTGAATCGTATTTTCGATCGCATTTCTAAACCGTTTATCGGAATGAGGCATATAATATGGCGTCGGAAAGCTGCTGCAAAATCGCTCCTTCCACATGTTGAAAGTTTTCTCTAATTCCCTATGGTTAAAGAGTAATTTGAAAAAACGTAAAATTTCATAAACCGAACAGCTGAGTTCGTTTTTTCGATGTCATATCTAAACGGCTAATCCAATGGAGGTATATGATACGACATTGGAAAGCTTATGAAAATGCACTACTTTTTCATCTTGATTTTTTTTTTCTAATTTTGAATGGTTTAACAGTAATTTAGAAAATGGTCCAAGTCCTACCGAGTTCATATTTTCGAGCTAATTTTTTAACCGTTTGTCCGAATGCAGCAAATGATATGGTGTTCGAAAGCTTGAACAAATGCGAAACTTTTTGGTATGTATTGTTTCTCCGAATTCTTTACGGTTTTAAGTCAGTTTCGAAAATGGCAAAAAACGTATTTTCGCCGTAATTTCTACAAACTTTATCGGAATGGGGCAAATAATATACCGCTGAAAAGCTACGGAAAATGCGAAACTTTTTCATGTTGATGGTTTTCTCTGATTCCTAGCTGTTTCCAAGTAATTTCGAAAATGGCGGGATCATGTGTTCTGCCTTTATCGCGAAACAGATTCTTCGAACATGCACCGCATGAAGAACGTGAACTTCTCGGCGCGTGTACCTGAACTTCACTCTGTTTTTCACGTGATTTTTTTGCTCATAGGTATTCATCCACTGCTCGTAACTCTCCATCCACTCACCGGAATTAAGCAAGTGATATACCAGTGGAAAGCTGCTGTAAGCACATAACTTTCCCGTGTTGATCGTTTTTTCATACTCGCGATGGTTTTAAAAGTTTTTCATCTGAAATTCATTCAGCGTAGTAGTTGAACTTCATGCTGTTTTCACGTTGAACTTCTGTGACGTATTTTCGTTTGTAATTTTCTCATCCATTCGTTAGTGTTACACAAATGATACTCCTTTTGTACAAACCCCTCTCACAATAATTTTTTTAACTTTCTTTGACCGAGGAGTTGCACTTATAACAACAAACCTTTTAGTCTTTGCTTTTTTATTCTTTTTTTAATACAAAATGCACACTGTGTAGTACGTGAACTTCTGGCAGTTATCAATTGAACTTCTTTCGGTTATGTGAAAATATCTGAGTTTTTTATAATTTTTTATCTGAATTTCTTAATACTTTTTTACAAAATTTTGAAGCGCTCTATTTTTAAAAGTTGAACTTATTGTTTTTATTTTTGAACTTCTTGTTTCCAATCTTTAATAACGAGGAAAATCTGAGGTTTCTATAATCATTGAACTTCTTCATCTTTTTAATATGGACTTCCTGCTTTTATTTCTTTAATCTTTTTATGAAATTTTGAAGCACTCTATTTTTAAAAGTTGAACTTCTTGTTGTTTTATTTTTGAACTTCTTTTTTTCATTCTTTAATAACGGGAAAAAACTAGGTTTTCTATAATCATCGCACTTCCCGCTGTTTTCACTTGAACTTCTACCATGTTTTTTTGTTCGTAATTTCTCACCCGTTCATCAGAGTTGCACAAATGATATACCGTGCCGATACCTCTCACATAAGAAGTTTTGAACTTTCCCGTGCCGAGAACCTGAACTTCTAGCAACAATTTTTTTATACTTTAACCTTTTATTCTATTTTTCTCATATGAAAACACACGCCATGCAGTACGTGAATTTCTGACAGTTATGAATTTAAACTTCTCTCTATTCCACTTTTGTAATGAAAAAATCTAAGCTTTTAATAGACATCGAAACATCAAACCGCTCTAACTTTTTTATTTGAACTTCTTTATGTTTTTTAGAAATGTGAAAATTGGAGTTTTTTTAGAAACATCAAGCTTCTTCATTATTTTGAATAGAACTTATTAGTTTTATTCTTTAGTAATCGGAAAAAACTGAGTTTTCAAATAAATATCAAACTACTCTAATTTTTAAAATTGAACTTCTTTGTTTTATTCTTCGGTAACGAGAAAAAACTGAGTTTTTTTATAATATTTGGACTTCTCTGTTATTCTCATTAGAACTTCTTAGTTTTATTTTTTGGAAAAATATGTTTTTTAAATAAGCATCTAACAATTTTTTTAAAAAATTAAACTTCGTACTTTTTTTTGTATAGATCAAACTACTATCTTATTTTTAAGTTGAAACTTCAAGGTTTTAGTCTTAAATAACTAGAAAAATATAAGTTTTTTATAAATATCAAATTGCTGTATATTATGTAAATTGGACTTTTGGTTTTTATTTTACTAAAATAAAAATGCTAGTTTTGTAATAAATATGGAACTAGTCCATTTATCTAAATTTTAACTTCTAGCTATTTTAGAAATGGTGAAAATCCATTTTTATAAATTTCAAACTGCTCTATTTTTAAAATTTGAACGTCTTGTTTTTTTGTTTTGAACTTCTTATCTCTATTATTTAATAATAAAGAAAAATGGAATTTCATATAACCATCCAACTGCTCCTTTTAAAAAAATTGGACTTCATGTTTTTATTTGTTTTAGTAACGAAAAAATCATAGTTTTTTCATAAACATCAAGCCGCTCTATTTTATAAATTTGAACTTTGGGGTTTTTTAAAATGGAGAAAAATCCTTTTTTATAAAATTGTTTTGATATGCTTTGTTTTTTTAATTTGACCTTCTTTGGGTTTTGTAACGAACATTTAACATTTTTGTCTTTTAAATTTGAACCTCTAGGCTTTTTCTAGAAACGGGAGTGAGCGACCATAACAAAATAAGATGTACCTATGTACTGCTGCCCGATGAATGATTTTTATTCTACGTGCATTTTCTAGGCAGGATGCGTTCTCCCCCAAAAAACAATGTCTTTCGAACTTGCTCGGTGGAAGTCATTGAACTTCTAGATTAATAAAAAAGCATGCCCTTTATAGTGTGAACCTCTGTTTTATTGAACTCCAATATATCTCTTTCTAGTTTCTACCAAAATGTTTGCATGTTCATCCAAAAAGAAATAAGCTTCTACTCAAATTATATCTATTTTTTCTCCATGATGAATTAGAAGTGCTCAGCGTAGAAGCATTTACATCAGGAAGGGTTGTTAATAAAGACTAAAGAAGATCAACACATTGGACTGGAGTTGTATGAATTACTGCAGTGAACTGTGGTGTTCAAAACATTTCACTTCCTAGGTAGTTTTAATACATAACTTTTCCACGTAGTAATATATGAACTTCTCCGAACATAATTTTCATGGAGCACTTTTGAACATAGATCATACCATGAAAGAGGTTGAAGATATGAGCACGGATGCATCAACATGTGAGGTAATTTTTTGGAAGCTCCTTTTTAAGAGTGCAATGTCCAAAGAAGTCTCGCATCCATTAAACTTCATAACCTGGAGTTTTCAACTTGCAAAAATATTAACTCTCAAACATCAACAAAACAACCTCAAGAAGAAGATTTTTTTTTCTTCAAAATATCAGTTCTCATTCGGCATTTCAATAAGCATGTACACATCACATAATCAGAACATGTTCTTTGCATTAATTTACAATATGGTGACCATCAGTAGCTGAGATAGAGGTTCTTTTTTAGGCGAGGCTCCTGAGAAGACCACTGTTGTTGCTTTTTCTTGTGAGCTGCCTTGCCAAAACTCTTTGCTGAACTTTCAAACCTTTTTGTACTGTGTCTATGGTGAAGGTCGGTGAGAGGCACCGAGGAAGCTTAGTGAGAGGCGCCACCACAAGTAATGCTCCAGGGATGGCACTTTGAACTTCAGTCCTCCTCAAACTGCATCATCCACTGCTGTAGAATAGGACGAGTTGTTCCTCGTGGTGCTACCACAGAAGCGCATGTGCACAAATAAGTAATGGACACGAGCCACACCGGCAGTTCTACTCCACTCGCAGCTAGGGAGAAGAATGCATCAGCTCCAGCGGGAGTAAAATAGGTAGGTGAGAACTCATCTATATGCACATATATACAAGAAGAGCATCAACTCCTCTATACAGTAAAACATTTTTTTAATATTCTTGTACCTAAACCTTTCCAACATATTTACGTGAACTTCTTGTGTTAGGCCCAGAGTTCGCAAATCAGTAAATTTTGATAAGAAATGTGTATGAATCAATGGATTTTGTACACACATTGCAACACAGAGGGAGGCCTGGGCGGTTGCCATTGTTAACCCAAAGCCACCTGCTGTCACTGCTTTGTTATGCCTCTCACCCTGCGCTCCAGCAGTCACAGCTCTCCTCCAAACTTGAATTTGCAGCCACTACTCTTCTGTACTTCTACTAATTAATTTCCTCCAGAACTGTAGCTACAGCCACTACTCTACTTCTCCCGATATCATTCCTCAACCATCTTGTCCATGGCAACGCGAGGGGTGCATGGTACAGCAAGCGCATTGGAACGGTTGAGCAGCCACCACAATAGCATGGTCGGCTTGTGGCAGAGGCAGCATGGGTTGAGCAGAGGCAGCATGGCGGAGGAAGAAAGGCTCGCTTCAGGAGGCAGAAGCCAGCAACGCGATGAAGTTCAGATTAGTCGTGGGTGGAAAGTCAGCGCCAGCTCCAGGGTGGGGTATCCGGCGATGCGGCTAGAAGGCGGGCATCCGGAGGAACAGGTGAGGGAGCTCGGGCAGCGCGGCGGGGTGGATGGGTCGCAGCTGCGGGGGCCAAGGCACCGGCGACTGGGTTGGTTGGTGGAGGTGCGGGTGCGTCCTGTTTGACCTCATCACCGGGGTGCTTGGTGTGGGTGGACTGCGGCGGCGGTGGTGCGTAGCCAATGGCGCACGAAGGTGGGGGGAGAGATGGGGAGAAATGTGAGGTTAGGGACGGCGTGCCGGATGTGGTGGGCCGCGGCGTCGCACGGAGATCCATGGCCCGACAGCGACTCTGTGGGATCCGGTGACCGGCGGCGGCGCTGAGGAATCCAGGGCGGCAGCGATGCGTGGGGATAGAGTGTGGATGGAGGCCTGTGGTGCGGGACAGGATCGTGGGCATGGGGCGGTGGGTGGGCTGCCTTTTTATCGGGCCGCACCGGTTCGGGAACACCTCGCCGCCCCTATATAGTCCGGACGTGATCCAAATAGTTATTTTGATCTCAGGATCATAATAGTGTTGTCCTATATATATAATAAGGAGGCACTTGCGTATGTGAGGCTATGGACCTGGTGGGTCCCCATTGTCATCCTCTCCAAGTAAAGTCATCTCCTTGCCCGCGCGCGCTTTCCGCCCGAAATAGTTAGCGCCGCCTGCCCCGCTTCCTGATGCAGGCGATTGCTCCGCCTTCAAACGACACAAGTGCCGTCCGTCCGTCCATCTGTCGCCCACATTAATGACGCATGGTTGCCGAGGCGGTTACTCCGGTGCCACACGTCCGTCCATTCGCCCGCCCACCATTGCTATATAAACTGCTGCGCCAGCCATAGCCGCAGTCATCCGCATCCGTTCCCTTTCTCCTGTCCACACCACTACTGCCCACCATGGCTTCCTCGCGCTCCAGCGCTTTTCGGGACGGGCGAACGACGGACCACAAGGAGATGGTAGCCATTGCTGCTGAACGGCTGGCCGGCAGGCAGACGGAGGACGATGACGTCCCAATGCAGAACATGGTAGTCGACGATCCGGCGCCAACCCCCTCCTCCGCGCCATCCTCGCCGGTGCATTGCACCATGACCATCGGCGAGGCCCTTTCCCAATATATGGACAGGGTGAGGCAGATGCGTGAGGAGCAGTTCCGGGAGGCGCAGGCTGACGCCGCCTACAACCACCATCTCCTCCAGGAGCACCTGCAGGCGGAGGAGCAGATCGCTATGGAGCGGGCGGAGCAGGAGGCGCTGCTCGACTCGTACCGCTCCGCCCACAAGGGCCGCCTTGAGCACTGGCGGTACCGCATGTAGGTGGCGGAGGCTGCGACCACCTACAAAGAGGCTAGCAAAGAGGGCGATGAAGTGGGCGGGGCGCTATTTGGTGAGACCGAGGACAAGGCAGAGGACAATGCCAGCTCCGATGAGGCCCCGCTCCGCTGGCGTCCACGAGGCCCTGCTCCGCCGAGGCCCCGCGGCGCCAACAACGAGGCAGAGGACACCGCCGGCTCAGCCGAGGCCCCACCCTGCCAGCAACGAGACAGAGGATATCGCGGGCTCCGCCGAGGCCCTGCCCCGCTGCCAACAAGGCGGCGCCACACAGAAAACGAGGAAGAGTAGACCACGGTAGGTCGCCGCCGCTCGGGCCGAAGTAAGGCCACCGCTGCTACCCTCCGGTTGAAGCCAACCTAGGCGGGTTGACCATTGACGGCCGGTTAGCTTCTTGGCGGCGACATGGAGTCGGAGAGCTGCGCTGGAGAACAACACTGCTTTTACTTAACTGCTGGTGCAGTTGGCTGACTGACACATGGGCCCAATAGGCCACGTGTCAGTTACGCACCTGCACCTGCAGTTAAGTCACTGAAGCTTCTGTTCGGCTCAGCGGGACACAGGTGTGTAGCTTCGGTTAATTAATTATACCTCCAGCGCACCCCTTTTTAGTTGAAGAATGTATGCAATGTAATGAAATCCGGCATGTTTATATGAAATCCGACCGTGTATGAATGAATTTAGTTTGATTAGTTCGAATTCCTGTATCACTGGCATTGGATGAACATGCAAAACAATACGTACTAGCATTATTCCCAGGGTGATCACCTCGTTTGCAGTAGTTTCACATGAACTCCCTCCGGTCCTTTCTAGTCTGCATACTAGTTTTGTCTGCAGTCAAAATATCTCTACTTTGACCAATCTTATACAAAAAAGTATGCACTTTCACAATGTGCGAAGTAAAAAGGAACAGAAGGAGTACAAAGAGTTTGAGCAGCTTTTTAACGTTTCTGTACGTTGCAATCAAACACACAGGCCTGGCAATTCATAGAGAACATTCAAAACAATCGATGATTATGCATCTCAATGACTCACATGTCAGAGGCAATATTTACTTCACAACTAAATAATAAAGAAAAAATTGATCGACGCTGCTGACAGCAAAGGGCGTCCCATTCAAAAATATCAAACACATGTCTTGCTAAAATCAATGAGCAAAATTTGACAAGGTTGTCCCATTCCAAAATATCAAATGCCTACGATTGTGGAATGGGCAGGGTGTGCCATCAGTTCGGACATTGAAATGGCACCTCGTGCTAAATAAACCAGTTGTTCTTTTTGTGCAGTTCCACCAAAATCAACCAAATTCGGGCGTAGCTTGTATGATTTCGCCCTTATATGTTGCAATGCCTTGAACTTATCGGCACCTCCTTTCTTGTGGTGGAAATGAATGATTCGATGTATTCATGAACATTTTGTGCAATTCCCATTGAAATCAAGCTGAGCACCCCTGTTTGCACAAATACAAAAAAGTGATTAGTATAAAGCAAACTGTACTATGAATTGACAGTTTCAACAGGCACATACATGGTCCATGTAGAGCACACTTTTAGAAAAATGGAACTCGCCAGAAAGAATCCTAGAACAACATTGTACTCGCGCATCACAGCAAAAAAATGGAGATTTGTCAGTCCTTCTGAGCTGAAGTTAGTTTGGTCTTGTGGGGAGTAATGTAACCATCCTTCAACTGCTCCTTCTGATGAGAATATAGACAGGGCTTCTTCATCCTGGCATAATCGGAACTAGTCACTTCACGTACTCCATATTCTTCTTCAGAGGAAGATGATCCTGTTGTGCAAAGACAAGAGGACTACTAAATGCTAGCATCCCTGTTTACTCGAAAAAAAGGAAAGGAAATATTAAAAACAACACAGATGAAGCACTTCTCAAGGACAATACCACTTTTACATGACAGTATCTAAACAGTAGCACAACATCAATAGAGATGACAGAGCTCAGTCATATGGATGAGATCAGTGGGCGAGTACCAACCTTTGTCAGGAGGCTTATTGTGTAGAGCATACAGATGAAGCACTTCTCCGGAACCATCTGTTGCTATCTACGGTGGTGGTCATGCTTACTATATACTCCTCGATTAGTTTAATGTTTCCAACATCTTGTGCAGTTCCACTAAAATATATGGTATCTTCAAAGAAGATCCCTGTTTGCACAAGTAGAGATAATTACATATTACATTAAGAGTGGCATCAAATCAGTGGCAAAACAATTGCTCATTCCAACCATAGCAATAAATTAAGATGCAAAACAATATCATTACTTGTGTCATCACAGTTCCAGTGCTTCATTACAGCACCGGGAGTTGATTTTCGTTTTTCTTCCGCTTGTTCTTCCCCTTCATCACTTGGTTCAATAATAGACAAGCTTCGCCTTCAATGTAAGATTTGGCATGTCAATTAGGGAGCACAAGTATAGTACTAAACTTAATTTTCTGATGAAAGTGGAAAAATACAGGCCAGCTGTTGTGAAATATCCTTATCGTACCTCAATGGGATATTATGGTGCACATACAGATTGGAAGTCTTGTCTCCATTTGTGCAGTTCACTAAAATCAAGCAACATTATCGTACAAGTAGCACAACATATGAAAGCACACTACAGAATCATGTGAAAGAAGGCTAGTACTGACCTCTCATGATGCGGAATTCAAACAACTCACAAGAAGAAGATCTAAACCAAATTCGCCTTAATGGATAGGAAGTAAGATCTCCTCTTGTGCAGTTCCACTAAGATCAAGCAATCAAGCAATGTTGTCGGTGTGACATTTTGGTTGAACTGCACAAAACACTCTTAAAACAAAAGTGTTTTGTGCAGTGCAACAAAAGGTCACAATGGCAACGAGGTGAAGTAGATAACCCTGTTTACACAGAAGTGCAAAGGAAACAATTAGTAGTCAATAACGGTGGATGACACAGAAGCCAACAAAAAGAAGCATCTACCTTATCTAAATGGGAAAGAAAGCAAGACAGTAGCATTTCTCAAACGATGGCATTGATTAATATTAACATAGAGATTATATTAATAATAAAATTTGTTAAACATGTAATTTGCTTTTAACTGTGGCATTGCATCAATTTTCCAGTGGCATTATTAGAGGGTGTTTGTTTACAGGGACATTTTGGTGTAGGGACTAAAAAAACTCCATGTCAGTCCCATCTAAACCAAATAGGAGGGACTTTTAGGGACTAAAAGTGGGATTTGGGACTAAAGAAAGAAGACCCCGAGGGAGTCTTTTTGGGACTTTTTCCAAGAGTTGCCCCTGCCACGCATCGCACCTTGTCTCTATTAGTTCATTACTAGGGGTAACATGGTCTTTTAGCATGTCATTTAATAACCTCTAGTCCATGTTTAGTCCTTGGAACCAAGCAGGTAGGGACTAGGGACTTTTTAACCAAACAGGGCCTTAGATTAACAACAGCTAATGAGTTGCACGGGACAGTGGACGCACCAGCACCATGTGCATCTACCGATGTACTGTGGTCATGCACAGTCTGTTGCAACAAAGAACAAACAACCAAGAAGCATATTTGTGTTGATCCCAGTTTTGTTATCTTTAGACACCTTTCCCTATGTGAGCGCATCAAATCTAGTCCTGCTCAAACTCTATAGCCTTGTCCCTTCCTTTCCTTTTTGAACTAGTACTTTCGCCCCTTCTGTTCCTCTTTGAACCACGTCCTAGATTTATGTGATACAACTTTCCCCGCTACTTTCCCCCATTCCTTTCCTCTTTGAACCACGTCCTAGATTCATGCTATACAACTTTCCCCCTTCATTTCCTCTTTGAACCACGTCCTAGATTCATGCTATATACAACTTTTCCCACTACTTTCCCCCACTCCTTTCCTCTTTGAACCACGTCCTAGATTCATGGTATACATGCAGCTAGAGCAATCCATGTGGAGTAAGTAAATTATACCTTAAGGTTCTTGGGGCGTGGTTCGGTGGGCGACGGGACGGCGGCGAAGAAGAAGGGGTCGGAGGCCCTCCCGCACCGCCGTTGGGTGGAAAGTGAACAGCTGCGCCGGTAGTCCCTGCCGACGGCGACAATGTTAAGCCTCCTTCCCTTGCCGGCGGACGGATCCTGCCGGCTCTTTGAGCAGCAGTGAGGGGAGAGAGAGGCCAACGATGTCTTGTTTAGATCTGGAGAAGGCGAGAGAGTGTGAAGAGAGCAACTACAAGCGTTGAGGCTCCAGCGGGAGAGTGCGAGAGAGTGTGAAGAGAGAAACTACAAGCGTTGAGGCTCCAGCGTGTATATATATACTGGAGAGAGAGTGTGAAGCATGCAAACCCTAGAAAACATTTTGACCAGTCAAAGAATCCTCCTGGCACAAATTATGCTCAAGTGTAGTTATCGAACCTGAGACCTCAAGTTTGATGAGCGAATAGGCTAACCAGCTACACAACCCTCCCGTTATGTTCAACGAGAGGGAAATAACCTTTTATACATTCCTACATTCATGTGACAAGCATGCCGTGTTT
This sequence comes from Triticum urartu, assembly GCF_003073215.2. Classification (NCBI taxonomy): domain Eukaryota; kingdom Viridiplantae; phylum Streptophyta; class Magnoliopsida; order Poales; family Poaceae; genus Triticum; species Triticum urartu. The sequence goes on along the minus strand of NC_053022.1, from coordinate 77,676,738 downwards.
TTTTTGTGTGTGGGAGTCATTGGGATTTCAATCATAATCATGTCATGTGGCTTACGTGGTAAGACTATCCACAGTGGTGCAGAAATAATGCAGCCTTAGTCAGCTTACCTCTCTTCACGTAGTACGTTGGGTCCCACAAGTCAGAGGGTGAAACAAACAAATTAATTAGAAAAATTAAAAGCGCCAGCGGTGTTTCTTACCTCACACATCTCGCTACTTCTCGGGAACACTGTCCAATTGATCCCTCTGTTTGCTCACGTACTATTTTAAGTAAATCCTTATTATAACATGCATAGAAATTTTGGGCACTTGTATTCGACTTAAGTCAGTGTTCCACCGTATCTCGTATACTTACTACTCCCTCCGTCTAGGTGTAATAAGTCACATTAGAAGGTGCAACAGGACCAAGGTGCGTGCGTGTGCGTGTGTGTGTGTGTGTGTGTTTAACAGCATGTGTGTGTTAGAGAGAGCGACAGATCGACCTACTCCTACAGAGAGATGTTGTGTAGTGTACGATTTTAGCTGCGAGAGTCGGTGCATCCTCTCGTTTCCGGGCGTGTCCGGTAGGGACATGCGGACAACTGCCACACCCGCTCCTGACCAGCCTGGCCCACCCAAAGCCCCTCCATCGCCCGCTCGCGCTTCCCGCCCGAAACGGTCAGCGCCGCTCCAAAGAATCGGTGCCACATTCATGCCCGGGCAGAGCGGACGCGACCTCTCACTGGCACAAGAGTGATGGTTGCTTCATCCGTCCAACTTACTGCTGGGTCCATGTGATTTGACGGCTCATTGGTCTTTATTACCGAGGTGTTAGGACTGCTGGATATCCCACGCTTTCGGCGAAAGGAGGTACTACTACTAGATTACAATTTTATCCATTCTTACAGCGGAGGCATGCAAGAGAAGTGAAAACACGCAGGCTCGGTGATTACATGGCCCACCTCACACTATCACCATGCGACACCTAACTCTTTACATAGTACTCCCTCCGTTCCTAAATATTACTAGATGAGTCCCCGCGCGTTGCCGCAGAATAGCGGTATATCTCTCTGCGCAAAATTATCGATTTCATAGAACTAAAAAAACTCTATAACCGCATGACAAATGTGGTAGCCAAACTAAATAAACTCCCATCATCATTTAGATCATCCAACGTAAGGAAAAAAGATCAGCCAACTCCTACTGCATAATGGGATTATATTTTTCTTTTTGACATGTTAATGGGACTTAAAAGCTCACTTACATGCATGCCTACCGGTGCATGCTTGCATGCAGACATGTTGATGTGATTTAAAACCCACTCACATGCATGTGCCACGGTATTTCTGCATGCTTGCATGTGGCTTAGTGCGGAGCCTCTCAACGTCTAGATCAGACAGCTATTATGGACTGATTTACTTCATCTAACGGCTACATCAATTTTGATGATGTGGCTCAAGGAGAGGATAGAGAATTCCTAGTAGTGGGGGCTAGCTATTACTAGTAGATAAGTCTTTGTAGAGATTCCACTACATACGGAACAAAATGAATGAATCTACACTTAAAATGCATCTATATACATCCGCATGTGGTTCATGGTGAAATCTCTACAAAGACTTATACTCCCTCCATTCAGAATTACTCGTCGCAGAAATGGATGTATCTAGACGTATTTTAGTTCTAGATACATCCATTTCCGAGACGAGTAATTCCGAACGGAGGGAGTATTTAGGAACGGGGGAGACGGCGTACTAAGCAAGCTTCTCCTCGTTCTGTGAGTTGACGGGACACATCAAAAGTACTCCAGTGTATAGAGCCCTGCCTCTAAGGTAGGCCCCACATGGTTTGCCTCTTTTTTTTAACATAACACGTCAAGTCACAATTTGTTTGTTCACCCGTGGTAGACGATCCTCCCTCCACCAAGTGGACAACCAGTACACGTGCCAAATTACCACGTGGGCTGCCTTTTTCATACAGAAATGAGCTCCATCGTGTACCCGCGCGGGTGTGGTTGGGAAAGAGACGGGAGTACGTGCACCGTGCATGCACCTCTTCTCTTCGTGCATGCCCCCACCTACGTGGGTGTGTGTGAGAGATACAAACCGCGTTTGTGAGTGTTTGTTGTTTTGGGGTGGGGTGGGGTGGGGGTTGATTTCGTGAATTATTTGTGGGAATATGTGTCGATGACATCTCAAACAAAATTTTGCATGCAATGTGTGTGAAATGGAGGCCTATCCATATCATACATAGAGGGTCGGGCAATCCACGAGAAGAGAGGGAGGGGTCATAGCTATCGATAGAGTCGAAGAGAGGATCAAGTGGTGGGTGCGAGATCGGTGAAGAGAGCCATCAAAATTGTGTGTGTGTGCAAGTCAAAGATATAGGGCGACTGGCCTACCGGAACATTAGAGGGCACATGTCAAGTTTGTGTGTGGCAGGGAGACATGACTAGAGCGCTCGATGTATCGGTGTGTGTGGGGGGGAGGGGTGGGGGAGGGGTAGGCAGAGGCCTAACTATAGAGGTAGAACGACTCGTATATGTGTTGAGAAGGAGAGACCCAGCTATGTCTTGAGGGAGATCGGTCGACATCCATACATAACTGAAGGACGGGAAATATGATGGGACAGAGAGAGAGAGAGGAGAGAGAGAGGGAGGGAGAGGGAGGGAGAGGGGTAGAGTGCTGGATGGGTGATGGAGTTGCTTCTCGAAGATGGTGGGAGAGGCCTCCTAGACAAACTGAGGGTGGAACTGCAATGTTATCAATAAGAGTGGGGATGTGTTTATGTGTGTGCCTGTGCGTGATAGATCTGTCAGGACGCATCCATGGATGATGAAGGGGAACCATGTGTTTGGTAAGAAAACCTAACTAGATTGGTAGATCAATTGTTGTTTGTCGGAGGAAGGGAGAGACACAACTAATGAGGTAGATCGATTGGCGTGTGGGTAAAAACGAGTTATAAGGACCTAGCTAGCTATATGTATAGCGAGAGATCGGTCGGTGTATGTCCATTTGTTAGAGGCAAATAAGGCCCAGCGAGACGGATAGATAGAGAGAATGGAGCTAGGAGATGGTGCGAGAGGCCCAACTACTAGCTAGATAGGGTGAGGAGTGTGCGGTTGTGAGATCGATGAAAAGAGGGGCGAGAGTTTACACGTGTGTCTGACCGTATGAGAGACACGAGGCAAGGACACATAAAGGAGGAGATTGAAGGTGTGTGTGTATGTTGTAGGCAGGCATTGCTGGAGAGGTTTATCGATCGGTGTGTGTCGGAAAGGAGTTGTGGAGACTCTGACCTAAAGAAAAAAAATGAATGTGCCCGGTGGATAGAATGCCGAGGGAGGGGGAGGGCGAGGGCGAGGAGGGCGTGTGCATGCCCGAGAGAAAGTTAGTGGTAGCTACAAAGGTTAGAGGATTGTGTGGGTGTAAGAGACTAACAAAGATCATTATTTGATATGAAAGCGGATTCATATATTTGAATAGGAGATCATAGTGTTTTAGACATTGCATGCATGAATATAGAGGTGATACATGTGTTGTGCACATGTTATACCATAATGTGATAATGCATGGCGTTTGCAACTCACAGCTTAATGCCGAACAATCTAAACCATACTATACATCAAACAATCTCACATTTTATTTGAATTTGTGATAATGTGTGGCGTTTGCAGCTTACAACTAACTATCGGACAATCTCAACAATACTATATATCGAACATTCTCACATTTTATTTGAATTTGTGGTAATGTGTGGTGTTTGCAACTCACATCTAAATACTTGTAGGCGTAGGGGGCGGGGCACCATACATAATGTGATAAACATATTATACATATGCGACATGGTTTAGATTATGAAGATCTAGCTAGAGCTAGAAATGTAATGTGATTTGAAATCAAAATAAAGTGGATTCAAAAAATCTAATTCGAGTTCATATAGTACACATAGTTCATATGTAACTCGAGACTAATCATGCGGTGTGCTGTGAAGATAATACACAACCGATGGTTTAACTTGACAATAATGATGATTGTAGATCTTATTAAAACAGAGAAACGAATTCAAATGCTTTGACTTACAACAATCATTACTGTAGATCTTATTCAAATAGAGAAACGAATTCAAATTTAGTTCATATTGAAGCGGTAGTATATACGTTTGGAATGCACTAAAACGTTCATTTGAGTAGTAGGTTGCATGCATTATACACGTAGCGAAATATTTTAATTGAACATAACATGAATTCAAAGTTTCGAATGACATTTGTAGTGTGCATTGATTTGGTATAGTACGCGTTAGGCTGTCCCGGAAATTTCAACCCGCGCCTTGTTAGCCCGAAATATTTAAGATATATCTTTGTCTCGTTGTGCTCCGACAACTCCCTCCATCTCAACCCGCGCCTTGCTATTCCGAAATTACAACGCGTGCGAAAACTCCCACCTCCTGTGAAATCCCGACACGCGAAATGCCCGTGGTACCCCTGAACCGAAAGAACCGCCTCAAATCGGTGGGGGTACTTTCGTAACTTACCCCACATTTCGGACAAGCGCGTCTCTAAGCCATGGTTCCCCACTGCCATCCCATCCGCCCACCCATTCGTACACCGAGGCCGCGAAAACCCGCGACGAAACCCCACACCCTGCTCCATCCGCCACCCAGCCAGAGCCTCTTCCCCGACGACGTCGTCCACAACAACACCTCGACGTCCCTCATCCACCATACCGGATGAGAATCCGTTGTTGATCTCATCGTCCCGCCGGTTCAGCCACCCCGTCCTCCACCTCCAAGGAGCTGCCCCGATGTTCCTCATCTTTTGCGCCACCTCCATTCCCACACCGCCGTCTTCACCTGCACCACCGGAAGAGCATCATCATCACCGTTTGCCTCGGATGAAGCTGTGGCCTAATCAGCGCCACCAAAGAGGTTGTACACTAATCGCCACATTTTCTTCTTTATTCGATCTCACGGTGCTGCCGGCACTCAGTCCCGAGCCGACATGGCGTGGCTCCAACCACGGCGGCGTCGCCGGCTACTTCCTCCACGGCGTCGCTCCCTCGGCGGCGACGTCCACATCAGTAGGAGCTGCTGCTGCTTTAGCTCTCGCTTGCGCTGCTGCTCTGCTCTTGCTATCGGTCCCCTGCCTGGTCTGCTCTTGCTCTTGCTCTTGCTCGCGCTGCTACTCTCGCTCTTGCTCTTGCTTGCGATCTTGCTTCGATTTGACTACACTTCAGTTAACTAAATTGACTTTTGGGGTCAGTCGATTTCAGAGGAGGCGGGAGGAAGGGAGGGGCGCGAGCTCGAGCTGGGTGAAGGAAGAACCAGCCGCAACGGGACGGTACGGGCCGACGAGGTACCGGAAGTACCATCCATATGCTATCTTCAGGAATGTTCAGATGAGGGCGGTCGGGTCGATCTCAGGCGGTGGCGGGCGCACGTCTGGTGGCGCGGTGGTCGTGGGATCGCAGAAAAGCTCGGCACGGGGGGGCCTAGGGATGGCGGCGGGGCGGCGGACGCGCAGCGGTGGGGAGTGTTTTCGGGGCGGGCGGGGCGGCGCACCGCCGGCCGCGGCGGCGGGGGGCTGCTGTTTGGCCAGTGGTGGGCGGCTCAGGGGGTGGAGGTTGAAGATGACGCAGGCCCTTGATTTCGTATCCAACGGCTGCAAAATCGACTGACCAGAGATGAAAAAGTCAGTCGACCGATGTGTAGCCTCACCTTGCTAGTGCGTTCAGTTTCGACAGCAAAATTCAGTTTCGACAGCAAAATTCAGTTTCGACAGTTAAGTTCAGTTTCGACAGTTAAGTTCAGTTTCGACAGTATAAGTTCAGAGATGAGCGGCTGATGTATTTTACATCTAGCACTTTGTGGTTATGTATTTTACGTCATGTATTGGAGATGCTATTACAATTCCACTCAGGTTAATTGTTGTTCGTTGTCTCTCTTGTCCTGCTTCAGCCTCGGGCGTCGTACAACTCACCGGAGCTGCTTCAACGACGAAACCCTTCCATCACAGCGGAGCAGTACCTCGGGCTCCATCTCCAGATGCCTAAGATCTTCTTCCCCTCTCTCAATGAAAGTCAGCCGGAGCATCCTCACCGGCCAACCCAATCACGCTGAGATCGACATGGCTTCGCCAAGAGGGTTGTACACTGTTGCACTCTTTTTACTCTACATTATTATATATATTGTCCACATGAGCACACAGATTGCTTCCTTAGTGTCTCCTTGAAGAAAAACGTAGAATTTTACATTATTTCACTTGTCACACTTCAGCATTACAATTTCCTATTCGTGAAGCACAAGACTAAGGAGATAGTAGCTTAATAGCATCATAAGACATTACATTTTATTGTGATGTCTGACTTAATCTCGACCATGTCTCTTTGCATCACAGGTGATCTTCAATTGTTGTCAATCAAACACCCAGAATTGGCAGAAATCTATGTGTTTTTAAATTCTCTGTTTTGCACGTGCATTCCTATCCTATTACTGTGTCTATTTCCTATCATTGTTAGGAATCCTCCAATTCAAACGAGCCCTTACAGAAATTACTTCTCTTACAGATAGTTGTCAAAGAAAACCTTGCGTGGTTTGTCCCGCTCCTGCTGCGCCGTCGGTCCACCCCAGCTCAGCTGCTCCAAACGAAGGGTCCAGCACAGCAGTAGGGATCCGGCCTCCAGACTGTTCTTTCACCGCCTCAGATCTTCTTCCCCGCGCTGGCCAGCATGAAAACTGCACTACCATCATCAACCGAGCAGATGACCTCGAGGACTACATGGGTCCGCAAGAGAGGTCGCACTCTTTCGTGTCTGCTTACGTTATGCATCGCTTAATATTACATGCTACTTTATCGTCCTGTTCACCGATTAGACTATGAGTCAGCTCCAAACTAATGGTCAAACTTGAGTTTTTAAATGGTTGTGGGGTACATATCGGGGCCGCTATCAATAGTATCTATCTACTATCTGTTAATCTCCGGTGTCTACTATGAGTTTCATGTTGGGTGGGAAACAAACAGTAAAGAAGTCATTATCTGTATTTTTTAACTGAAGCCATTATCTGCCTGCTATTATTGGTTTTGGGTCTATCCACAGGTTGCTACCATCACTCTGGATTTCTGCATGCACTCCTTACATAATCTCACTATGTTTTATTCCTATGCATGACAGTTATTGTAAACAATGGAACTAAACATGTAGAGCAAAAGAGACGAGCCTTGTGTGGCAATTAAATTTCATGCAGACATCGCTCCATAGCAGGCGCAAAGGCAGCCCCCCTCCACACATTTCGGATTATAAACGAGAGGAAGATATCTGTTCTGAGGGGGATTCAGAAGGAGAAGACAACTCCTATTTACCCCCTAATGTCTTCGCTCTAACTTGGCATGCTGATGTTGGTTATATCATGCATATGGTGTCTTGCATTGCTTACTTTATACATCAAATATGTCATCTACTTAGTTTAGACATCCTTTGTGGGAATGCCATATGTTTAGTTTATTCATCGTTTATGTGAATTATGCAACGCCATCTTATTTAGCCAGGCATCATATATCTGAATTTTGCAATGCCATCCTGCTTAGCCAGTCATCTTATATGTAAATTATATCAGGCCATCCTTTTTTTGTTACATATTACATTTTTCAACAATGTTAGTACATTCAACTGCTCTTCGTGTGCATCAGCCATTTGACACGGTGATGGAAAATTCTGGAGTGAAAACAAGGTCTTTAGAGCAGACTATGCTATCTGACGAAGCGCATATCTCGCTGGTTATGGATAGCTCCTCAGAGGAGGATTCAGAGATAGATGACCAGTCCTATTCGCCCCCCCCGAGGTGTATGCTCTAACTTGGCAGAGTTTTGTTGCTCATATCGTGCATATGGTGTCTCGCATTGCTATGTCATTTGATTAGTTTAGACATGCTGTTGGGGATATTACTACTGGGCGTAAACCGGCCTATCTGGGCCGGGTTAACTTCATCAGTAGTTAATTATGTTAAAGCCCAAGAAGGCAGATGAGAGCTAAGGCCCATGGTCGGTTTAAGGCCTGTAGCCGTAAACCGTCGTTGGTATGTAACTTGTATTGTAAGTTAGGAATAAGTAGAGACCAAACCGGACACATCTATGAGCCGGTATTGGGAATCTGTGAACCGGCGGGCGTCACCCGTGTATATAAGGGGACGACCCGGCAGCGGTTCAGGGGACAGACAACAACTCGAGACATAGGCGAAGCTTGTTTGCTCCCTAGTCATCGAAACCCTATCAATTCCATCACAACTAGACGCAGGCCTTTATCTTCATCGAAGGGGCCGAACTAGTATAAACTCTCTTGCGTCCTTGTGTCCGCTTTAACCCCTTCAAGCTAACCCGTCGCGATGGCTCCACGACTAAGTCCTTCCTCTAGGACATCTGCCATGACAAAAGCACGACAGTTGGCGCCCATCGTGGGGCTATCGCACGATGGTTTCCAGTTCTTGGAGGGCCGCTTTGAAGGACTCGAGGGCTACGCTGTAGGCCGGATGACTAAGAGTCGTCGCGGCAAGCTCTACATCGACGACGCAGGCTGGGGCCCCGAGGCCGGCTTAATTGAGTACGGGTACCGGGTCCCCTTTGGTAGCATTCACGTTTTCATTGGCAAGATCGGTGGACCGGGCCCTGAGCCGGACATCTGCACCGACCTCGTCGAGACGACTCAGCGTGCACAATCCACCCGGGTTAAACTGGCCATGAAGCATGCCTTTGTGGGAGTCATCCATGGAGGAAGTTATGAGGACGGATCGGAATTTCGCGGGGCGACTGTCATTTGTTTCGGTGACGAATCTTCGACCGGAGGAACCGAATCTCTTTATCAGATACAAGATGGCCGGATTGGGAGCTCTTCCGATGGCGACAGTATTCCGGACCCCTCTGATCTGCCCAACCGGGTTGGAATATTCATGACCGGAACACAAGCAGCGCTTCATTCTTCGATAGCCGCAGCAACAATCTCGGGTTTAGCAGCGGCGACGGCTGCCGGGGCAGGAGGCCCTGTGCGCCCGCCGGCTCAGGTTCTATCAGAACTATTTGATGCGTTGGCTGTGCTTATGGCGGAAGTTAATCCGCCAGATCAGGACGTTCACAACACAGAGATTGCAAAGATAAAGGAACAGATCAACCAGGCCAAGGCAGATCTGGCGGCTAAGGACACCAGGATGGCCGCAGAGCGGGCCGCTTTAGACGCACAGGCCTACAGGCTTATGTTGGACCAGAGCGCGTCGCATGAAGTCATGAGGAGGAAGCACCGATCCCGCTTACCTCCGGTTTTCGAGGCCAGAGACCTTTTCAAGACTCCAGGACCAAGAGCCGGCAATCCGCTGGAGGGGAACCAGGCAGAAGCCCCTAGGACTGGTGCACCGGTTCAGCCTCGTCAGATGGACCCGCCTCGTCAAAACATCATTATACCTCAGGATGCTTTAACACCTCCGAGTCACTACTCCAACCCAATGGACAATCTTGTTTCCGCTGCAGCACGACTGGAGGCCATTCCAATTGAAGGTGACTCGCTGCAGGCAGTAGAGACGCGACGGGTCAAGGAACTTCTGAGGACAGCTTTGGCCCAAGAGGAAGCGCACTCGTACAGCCACGACCGGATCCACTCGACCCCCCGTCCAAGCCGGAGCTATAGCAGACGTATGGATGAACCAGCAGTGTCGAGTAATGAACGACGTGGAGCACCCCGTGGCAACAACCCGACGGGTGGTGCTGATGACGCTCAGGAAGTGGTGAACCGGGCCCGAGCGCGCAGGGAGGCCGAGTTAGCCGCACAACATCAGGCTCGGCAGCTCACGCCGGTTCGTCCAACCATCTCGATCGAACTTGGTGTTACTTCTAGTTCTTTGGGGGTGCCTTTCCTTATCCCCGCTTTACGCAACGTGCGCCTGCCCAAGGATTTCAAAGGCCCGCGCAAGGTACCAAATTACACAGTGGATCAACCCCCAGAGACATGGGTGGAGAGCTATGAGATGGCCATGTAAATGCTTGATGTGGATGACACGGCGTGTGCGAAATACTTCACCATGATAGTTGAAGGAACGGCCCGTACTTGGTTAAAAAGCTTGCCAGCTAATTCTGTCAGTTCATGGGCCCAATTACGAGCCCGGTTTATCAGCAATTTCAAGGATACCTGTAAAGCCTTTGTCGATTCTGGATTTGGATTCTTGTGTTCAAGGTGAAGGCGAGTCAACAACCAATTGGGTGCGCCGGATTTCAGCTGTTATACACTCGTCGGACAGTATCAACGCTGGTTCGGCAGTCCTTATGTTAGAGAAGAATTGTCGCTTCCTTCCCCTTAAACAGAAATTGGGACGGCTTAAGCGTCATTGCAATGATATGGGGGAGCTCATGGTGGCTCTCTTCAAGTATGTTGACTCTGATAGCACCAAGGATCCTGAGTCTGATGATGAGAAGACTGGGAAGGGGAAGAAGGGTGGCAATGCAAAAGGACAGCATAACACGGCGGGTCAAGGTGGTAATGGTAAACGTAAGGCAGATGTCGGTTCAGATTTTGTGGCTAACACCAGCTCGCAGAATAATAACCAACATCGTCAGGGGAAAGCTCAAGCGCCCCGGTATGGAGGGCCAAGGTTCAACCTCGAAGCTATGATGAATCAGCCTTGTCCGAAGCACGGGACCCAGGATAAGCCGGTCAGTCATCTGTGGAAGGATTGCTTCATCATGAGGGAGTACATAAATTCTAACTTTTTTTAGAACAATCATGGCCCGAATGGCGGTTCAGGTTCCGGTTCTCATGGACCTAGCTTTGGAGGTGGCAGCTTAAGCTCTGGCTTTCAAGGCCAAGGAAGTAACGATGGTTTTAATTAGCAATCCGGCCAAGGGAATCAGCATCAGTAGTCTAGTTATCAGAGTAATCCAAAGCAGCTGAATGGTGGTCAGTATCATGTGTTTACCACAAGTCTGTGCAAAGCGAGATCAGAAAATCCATAAACGGGCGGTGAACTCTGTTGAGCCGGCGGTGCCTTGTTACTTAAGGTGGTCTGAGGAGCATATTGTATGGAGCCGAGAGGATCACCTTCCCCGGGTTGACAATGTAGGCCAGTTGGCATTGGTTGTTACTCCACAGGTAGGAGGGTATAAGCTCAGCAGTATCAACATCCTTTACTATGAAACCTTTCGTCGTATGAATTTGACTGACAAGAATCTTTAGTCGCCCTCTATTGTTTTTCATGGGGTGGTGCCTAGTAAGTCGGTGTATCCGGTGGGAAGAATAACACTGGAAGTGGCTTTGGAGATGACAATGATTCCAGAGCTGAGAAGTTAACCTTTGAGGTGGTAAAAATCAAGAGCCCGTACCATGCTTTGTTTGGGCGACCGGATTATGCCAAGTTTATGGCATGGCCGTGTTATGTTTATTTGCAGCTTAAAATGCCGGGTCATAAGGGCACCATCACGGTGCATGGTAATAGAAGAATCACTCTGGATTGTGAAGACAGTGATGCTGCTTATGCTGAGTCAGCCTGTGCCACCGAGTAGTTGAAGTTTTATAAGGACAATGTTGACCCGACGTTTATGACGCCTTCGAAGAAGCCAACCACAGAGAACGATCCCTTAATGAAGTTTAAGTCAGTAGATGATACTAAGATGGTTGATTTTGTTCTTGGCGATTCATCAAAACAGTTCACCATCAGTGCTAATATGGATCCGAAATAGGAAAGCACGCTCATTGAGTTCATCCATGAGAACCAAGATATCTTTGCATGGAAACCTTCTAACATGCCAGGTGTACCGAGGGAACTCACTGAGCACACTCTTAATGTGGATCCCAAGTTTAAGCCGGTCAAGCAGTTTCTCCGCCAGTTTAATGAGGAGAGGCGCAAGGCCATTGGTGAAGAGCTGGACCGGCTCCTGGCGGCTGGGTTCATCATTGAAGTTTTTCATCCGGAGTGGTTGGCTAACTCGGTGCTAGTACTTAAGAAAAATGGGACTTGGCATATGTGTGTGGATTATACAGACCTTAACAAGGCCTGTCTGGCTGATCCTTTTGCTCTCCGGCGTATTGATCAGATTATTGATGCTACGGCGGGTTGTGAGCGTTTGAGTTTTTTGGATGCTTACTCTAGTTATCATCAGATCAAAATGGCAGTTAAGGACCAGGAGAAGACAACTTTCATCACTCCCTTTGGAGCCTTCTACTATGTATCTATGCCTTTTAGGCTCAAGAGTGCCCAGGCGTCTTACCAATGGTGTGTTTAGAATTGCCGCCATGGCCAGATTGGTCGTAATGTTCATGCTTATGTGTATGATATTGTTGTAAAATCTAGGAAGAAAGAGACATTGGTTGAGGATCTGAAAGAGAACTTTGACAATTTCCGGGTTTACAAGATGATGCTTAACCCGGCCAAGTGTGTTTTTGGCATGCCAGAAGGCAAATTATTGGGTTTCTTGGTGTCTGAGAGAGGCATTGAAGCTAACCCGGAGAAGATCAAAGCTATCACCTCTTTGGCTAAGTTGGCATGTATCAATGACGTACAATGTTTGGCGGGTCATATCGCGGCTTTGAGCAGATTTATAAGTCACCTGGAAGAGAAGGCTATCCCTTTGTATCAGATGATGAAAACTAGCGATGACTTTGTCTGGAGCGATGCTGCTAATGAGGCGTTTGAGGCACTTAAGAAGAAACTGGCTGAGCCACCAGTTCTTGCAGCTCCTATTGAAAAGGATCCCTTGCTGTTATATGTGGTTACAAACAACAGGGCTGTCAGTGTGGCAGTTGTGGTTGAAAGGAAGGAGTCAGGCAAGGAGTATCTGGTTGAAAGGCCGGTTTATTATGTCAGTAAGGTGCTAATTGAGTCTAAATAGAGATACCCACAATGGCAGAAGCTGTTTTATGGTGTGTTCATGGCTAGTCGTAAGTTGAAGCAATATTTCCTTGGTCATCCCATCACTGTGTGAGCTTTTCTCCATTGGGGGATATTATTGAAAACAGAGAATGTCGGCGTCCTGGGAACGGGGATCCCCAGACTTGCCTACCTGCGGCCCGCGGTGTGGCTCCACCAGCGGCCCTGTACGGCCCATCTTCACCAGCAAACACTCAAGACCCTCGCGATGGACAAGCCTCGCGAGGCGGACGACGCAAGACCTCCTCAGCTCATGCTGATGCAGAAGACCTGGTCAGTAAATGTGACGGATGTCAGAAATTCTCACGACGAGCCCATGTGCCGGCTCAAGAATTGAGGATGATTCCAATTACTTGGCCGTTTGCAGTATGGGGGCTTGATATGGTCGGGCCTTTCAAAAGGTCTAAGGATAAAAAGACGCACCTCTTGGTGGCGGTTGACAAGTTCACAAAGTGGGTGGAGGCGGAGCCAGTCAGTAAGTGTGATGCAGCCACGGCGGTCCAGTTTATGAAAAAGGTGATTTTTCGCTTTGGTTTTCCACACAACATCATAACTGATAATGGCACTAACCTCTCCAAAGGAGCTATGGAAGAGTTCTGTCAACGAGAGCATATCCGGCTTGACGTTTCAGCTGTGGCTCACCCTCAATCCAATGGTCAAGCAGAACGAGCTAATCAAGAAATCTTGAGGGGCATCAAGCCTCGGCTCTTGGTCCCCTTGCAGCGGATGCCGGGTTGTTGGGTCGAGGAGTTACCTTCTGTACTTTGGAGCATCAATACTACACCTAACAGATCTACGGGTTACACGCCTTTCTTTATGGTGTATGGAGCAGAGGCGGTCCTGCCAAGTGACATCCGTCATGACTCACCCCGTATGGCGGCTTATGTTGAGGAAGACAATGAAAAAGCTCGGCAAGATGCACTTGACCTGTTGGATGAAGAGCGAGACTTGGCAATAGCCCGCTCGGCGATTTACCAGCAAGACGTGCGCCGCTACCACAGCCGCCGGGTTAGGTCCAGAACCTTTCAAGAAGGCGACTTAGTGCTCCGACTCATCCAGGATCAATCTGACATGCACAAGCTATCCCCTCCTTGGGAAGGACCCTTTGTGGTCAGCAAGAATCTGAACAACGGATCATACTACCTTATCAACGTTAGGGAGCATGAAGACTCACGTAAGTCGGAGGAGGAGACCCGTCGGCCGTGGAATATCGCTCATCTTCGGCCTTATTATACTTGAGCCATCGGCTCTAATGTGTATATATTTACATTATGTATATTACATAAAGCAATAAAGCAGGACCTCTGTCCTTTTTTCCACTCCCAAAAAAGGTTTATGTGTTTTCTTTGTCAGATGGTGGAGATAACTAAGGAGAAGCGGATCATATCTGAATCCGGCTTTCCTTTGGTCCGGCTTATGATCATATCCGAATCTAGCCGTGATCACTTGGGGGCTTCCTGTTCAAACATAGGTCGTATTCGAACCAAAGAGAACATAGCTGTCGATACCCACTTGATCGGCATACTGCCAAACCCACTTGGGGGCTTCTTGATCATATTTGAATCATAGCTTAACCCCTTTGGGTCTGACGTGAATCATATTTGAATCAGCGTCATTAAACAACTCTTATGGTCACTTGGGGGCTTCCTGTTTCTACAACGACATAAGTAGGTGGCGCCTGGCAATCTACTCTTGGGGTTGACTTGAAGCCTCCGGGTTATCCTTCTCCGCCTCTCCGCCGGCTGCTTTGTCCTGGAAGGATGATGAGGCCCAGTCAATGCCACTCAAGGCCTCAAACTCAGCTTCATCATCTATTAAACCGGTTGGGTCGACTTCAGGGGCAAAGGTGTGCTTACGGATTGGAGGGATCAAGCTGACATCGTCGTAATGCGGCGTGGGGATTCTCCGATTCTCCTTGTCATAACCCAGCTGATACTTGGTGAGGTCAGTGTCGTTTCCAATTTGAGTGGCCACAGGGCATATATCCCTCAAGCAGGTGGTGAAATCCTTTTCATCAAATGGAGTGCCATCCTCCTTTAAACTTGGATACCCAAGAGCGATGTCGGCCGGGTCTAGCTCTGGTAACCAGGCTTTGGCCCGACTCAAAGCGGCTATTGCTCCGGCTCTTGCTTGGGCCCGTCTCAACTCTTGAATCCGCTGAGGAAGAACAGCAAGCCGTTGTAACACATCTTGCAAGAGGTGGGGCACATCATTTGATAAGGCTACAACGGCCAAGGCACGTTGTGACCCGATGTACAGTTGCTCTACTAGAGTATACACCGCCTTCAATTTGATCAGCATATTCTGCTTGAGGTTTGTGTTCCTGGACCTGTATTGGTAAGTATAAGGTAAACCTCAGGTAACAATTGAAGGAATATTTACAATATTTAATGCTTGCTTAAGATAACTTACCAAAGATCGCTGAGACCATCCGAGATATCTGGCATTGTAAGCCGGTCAGTTCGGCTGTTGGATTTGCCAGCGACACCTCTGCTGTCTTGGCCCGGGTCACCAGTCCGGCCTTTTCGTCAGTCCAAATTT
>NC_053022.1:77634767-77660327 GCF_003073215.2 Triticum urartu | reverse complement strand
ACTGAATACTCGACCGCTTGTGCCAGATACATGGCACCCCCGAAAAGCCAGCCAATCACACCAACATGGATTGTTGGGTGTTCAAGCAGGCAGGCAAGTTAAGAGCCGAAAACAAAGACAAGGGGCTGCATAGCGACGACGAGGAGGAGCCCAGTCCACCGAACAACAGTGGACAGAAGGGATTTCCCCCGCAAGTGCGGACGGTGAACATGATATACGCAACCCACATCCCCAAGAGGGGGCGGAAGCGTGCGTTACGGGACGTATATGCGATGGAGCCGGTCGCCCCAAAGTTCAACCCATGGTCCTCCTGCCCGATCACCTTTGATCGAAGGGACCACCCCACTAGCATCCGTCACGGTGGCTTCGCCGCATTGGTTCTAGACCCAATCATTGACGGATTTCATCTCACAAGAGTCCTCATGGACGGCGGCAGCAGCCTGAACCTGCTTTACCAGGATACAGTGCGAAAGATGGGCATAGATCCCTCGAGGATCAAGCCCACCAAAACGACCTTTAAAGGCGTCATACCAGGTGTAGAAGCCAACTGTACAGGCTCAGTTACACTGGAAGTGGTCTTCGGATCTCCGGATAACTACCGAAGCAAGGAGTTAATCTTCGACATAGTCTCGTTCCGTAGTGGCTATCACGCACTGCTCGGGCGAACCGCATTCGCAAAATTCAACACGGTACCGCACTATGCATACCTCAAGCTCAAGATGCCAGGCCCTAGGAGTAATCACGGTCAATGGGAACACTGAACGCTCCCTCTGAACGGAGGAGCACACGGCAGCGCTCGCAGCAGAAGTACAAAGCAGCCTCTCTAGGCAGTTCTCCAGTTCGGCCTTCAAAAAGCCGGACACTGTCAAGCGCGCCCGGAGTACCCTACAACAAGACCGCCTGGCACGTTCTGAGCTAGCGTAGCAATGCGGCCCCAACCCTAGCCCTCGCGATCTAGCGAAACCAGTGCTTCGCGTACATAACTACGCTCTTGAAATACCATGGGCACAGGGGAAGGGGCACTATCACGGCACGCCCGAAATACGGCTTAAACCGCACCAGGGGCTACCGGATTCCTTTTTTTCTTTTTTTTCTCTTACTCTCAGGACTCCATACTTCGGACGACCATTCGGCAATTCAACTGCCGCACAAACGATGCAAGATCCAGGGAAGCAGACAAGCCACGCCGCATCATGGAACTCCCAGGTGGTCTCTATTGCGAGCAGTATACCTGTTTTTTAATACAATTCCGCGGCCTGCCCCTGGCCAGGACATGTTAAATAGTCCAATTTCTTTTGCTTATCGCACTATTTGTATCATGTCCGCTTTCATAGCAGCCTTTCTATAAACAATGCATAGCTTTTTGTCTATTTTTTGCATTATCCTCTTTTTTATATATATGTTATTAATAACATGCTGCATCCGTACACTGTGGTATGGCAAAAATACCAGCGGCTTCAGTACCCATCAATATGGCGTGAGAAGTCCGTACACTTTCACAAGTGCGGCACCCCGAACTTATAGCACTATATGCATCGGCTCCGAATCATGATTTGGGTCAATAGTTGGGTTTGCCCGGCTCCTATGTTTTGGTGCCTTACGTTCCGCTATATCGGCTAAGGTAGCACTAGGAGAACTACTGCGATTGTGCCCCAGTTGAGCTGGGCCGAGCACCTCAGTAGAGAAAGCTAAAACTGACTGTCATGATGAGGCGAGAGACCGGTCGCTATTCGAGAGGTTTTTCGAGTCCTTAAAGACTTATGCCGCTTCGAGCGAGGAACCGGCTTTGTCCGGCCAAGGCGTGGATAGCGCCCCGAACTCGGTCTTTCCGAATACTAGGGGCTTCGCCGAAATTTAAAATTATAGAGTTCTATGGCTAAGTGAGAGTGTTCAAGCATTATAGTCCGATTGCCTTGTTCGTTGTGCTGAGCGCCTCCCTCGACGGACCCAATCATGGGAAAAAGAGCGCTCAGGTTTATCCCGAACACCCCAGCACTAGTGGCATGGGGGCAGAAGCCGACGACTGGCCATCTCTCAATTTTTTGATAAAACGGCCGCACAGAAAGTAATATTTTAAATTCAAGCATTGCTTAGCGCATATGAACAAGTTTTCAGCGCACAGGATAACACGAGCGAGTTCATTCAAAAATTACATCCTTGGTACATTCATCCGCCATAAGGCGGGCACCAGCCAGAACATCCTTGTAATAGTTCTCGGGCTTGCGATGCTCCTTCCCCGGCGGCGGCCCGTCCCTCACAAGCTTCTCACCGTCCAGCTTACCCCAGTGCACCTTTGCACGGGCAAGGGCCCTACGGGCACCTTCGATGCAGACGGAGCGCTTGATGACCTCGAGCCTTGGACAAGCCTCCACCAGCCGCCGCACCAGTCCGAAGTAGCTCCCAGGCAGGGCCTCTCCAGGCCACAGCCGAACTATGAAGCCCTTTAGGGCCTGTTCGGCCGCCTTGTGGAGCTCGACCAGCTGCTTCAGCTGGTCGCTCAAGGGCACAGGGTGTCCGGCCTCAGCGTACTGAGACCAGAACACCTTCTCGTCGAGCTGCCTTCTGAGAATATGCCCTAGAGGCAATAATAAAGTTATTATTTATTTCCTTATATCATGATAAATATTTATTATTCATGCTAGAATTGTATTAACCGGAAACATAATACATGTGTGAATACATAGGCAAACAGAGTGTCACTAGCATGCCTCTACTTGACTAGCTCGTTAATCAAAGATGGTTATGTTTCCTAACCATGGACAAAGAGTTGTTATTTGATTAACGGGATCACATCATTAGTTGAATGATCTGATTGACATGACCCATTCCATTAGCTTAGCACCCGATCGTTTAGTATGTTACTATTGCTTTCTTCATGACTTATACATGTTCCTATGACTATGAGATTATGCAACTCCCGTTTACCGGAGGAACATTTTGCGTGCTACCAAACATCACAACGTAACTTGGTGATTATAAAGGAGCTCTATAGGTGTCTCCAAAGGTACATGTTGGGTTGGCGTATTTCGAGATTAGGATTTGTCACTCCAAATGTCGGAGAGGTATCTCTGGGCCCTCTCGGTAATGCACATCACTTAAGCCTTGCAAGCATTGCAACTAATGAGTTTGTTGCGGGATGATGTATTACGGAACGAGTAAAGAGACTTGCCGGTAACGAGATTGAACTAGGTATTGGATACCGACGATCGAATCTCGGGCAAGTAACATACCGATGACAAAGAGGGAACAACGTATGTTGTTATGCGGTCTGACCGATAAAGATCTTCGTAGAATATGTAGGAGCCAATATGGGCATCCAGGTCCCGCTATTGGTTATTGACCCGGAGACGTGTCTCGGTCATGTCTACATTGTTCTCGAACCCGTAGGGTCCGCACGCTTAAGGTTTCGATTACAGTTGAGTTTATGAGTTTTGATGTACCGAAGGAGTTCGGAGTCCCGGATGAGATCGGGGACATGACGAGGAGTCTCGAAATGGTCGAGACGTAAAAATCGATATATTGGACGACTATATTCGGACATCGGAAAGGTTCCGAGTGATTCGGGTATTTTTCGGAGTACCGGGTAGTTACGGGAGAAGCAATGGGCCTTGATGGGCTTTAGTGGGAAGAGGAGAAAGGGCCAAGGGGCTGCTGCGCCCCCCTCCCCTTCTGGTCCGAATTGGACTAGGGAAAAGGGGGCCGGCCACCTCTCCTTCTCCTCCACTTCCTTCTCCCTTCCTCCCCTCTTGATGGACTCCTACTAGGACTTGGAGTCCTAGTAGGACTCCCATCCTGGCCGCACCAATAGCCTTGGCCGGCCTCCTCCTCCTCCATCCTTTATATACTGAGGCAGGGGGCACCCCATAGACACACAAGTTGATCTTCGTGATCGTTCCTTAGCCGTGTGCGGTGCCCCCCTCCACCATATTCCACCTCGGTCATATTGTAGCGGTGCTTAGGCGAAGCCCTGCGACGGTAGAACATCAAGATCGTCACCACGCCGTCGTGCTGACGGAACTCCTCCCACACTTTGCTGGATCGAGCCCGGGGATCGTCATCGAGCTGTACGTGTGCTAAGAACTCGGAGGTGCCGGAGTAACGGTGCTTGGATCGGTCGGATCGGGAAGAAGACGTACGACTACTTCCTCTACGTTGTGTCAACGCTTCCGTTGCGATCTACAAGGGTACGTAGATCATACTCTCCCCTCGTTGCTATGCATCACCATGATCTTGCGTGTGCGTAGGAAAATTTTTTGAAATTACTACGTTCCCCAACAGTGGCATCCGAGCCTAGGTTTTATGGTTTGATGTTATATTGCACGAGTAGAACACAAGTGAGTTGTGGGCGATATAAGTCATACTGCCTACCAGCATGTCATACTTTGGTTCGGCGGTATTGTTGGACGAGCGCCGGACCGACATTACGCGTACGCTTACGCGAGACCGGTTCTCCCGACGTGCTTTGCACATAGGTGGCTTGCGGTTGACAGTTTCTCCAACTTTAGTTGAACCGAGTGTGGCTACGCCCGGTCCTTGCGAAGGTTAAAACAGCACCAACTTGACAAACTATCGTTGTGGTTTTGATGCGTAGGAGATTGGTTCTTTAAGCCCGTAGCAGCCACGTAAAACTTGCAACAACAAAGTAGAGGACGTCTAACTTGTTTTTGCAGGGCATGTTGTGATGTGATATGGTCAAGACATGATGCTAAATTTTATTGTATGAGATGATCATGTTTTGTAACCGAGTTATCGGCAACTGGCGGGAGCCATATGGTTGTCGCTTTATTGTATGCAATGCAATCGCGATGTAATGCTTTACTTTATCACTAAGCGGTAGCGATAGTCGTGGAAGCATAAGATTGGCGAGACGACAACGATGCTACGATGGAGATCAAGGTGTCGCGCCGGTGACGATGGTGATCATGACGGTGCTTCGGAGATGGAGATCACAGGCACAAGATGATGATGGCCATATCATATCACTTATATTGATTGCATGTGATGTTTATCTTTTATGCATCTTATCTTGCTTTGATTGACGGTAGCATTATAAGATGATCTCTCACTAAATTATCAAGAAGTGTTCTCCCTGAGTATGCACCGTTGCCAAAGTTCGTCGTGCCCAGACACCACGTGATGATCGGGTGTGATAAGCTCTACGTCCATCTACAACGGGTGCAAGCCAGTTTTTGCACACAAGAATACTCAGGTTAAACTTGACGAGCCTAGCATATGCAGATATGGCCTCGGGAACACGGAGACCGAAAGGTCGAGCGTGAATCATATAGTAGATATGATCAACATAACGATGTTCACCATTGAAAACTACTCCATCTCACGTGATGATCGGTTATGGTTTAGTTGATTTGGATCACGTGATCACTTAGAAGATTAGAGGGATGTCTATCTAAGTGGGAGTTCTTAAGTAATATGATTAATTAAACTTAATTTATCATGAACTTAGTCCTGGTAGTAATTTTGCAAATTATGTTGTAGATCAATAGCTCGCGTTGTTGCTTCCCTGTGTTTATTTTGATATGTTCCTAGAGAAAATTGTGTTGAAAGATGTTAGTAGCAATGATGCGGATTGGATCCGTGATCTGAGGTTTATCCTCATTGCTGCACAGAAGAATTATGTCCTTGATGCACCGCTAGGTGACGGACCTATTCGTTATGAATGTTGGCTAGCTCAATATGATGACTACTTGATAGTTTAGTGCACCATGCTTAAACGGCTTAGAATCGGACTTCAAAGACGTTTTGAACGTCATGGACCATATGAGATGTTCTAGGAGTTGAAGTTAAATATTTCAAGCAAATACCCGAGTTGAGAGATATGAAATCTCCAACAAGTTCTATAGCTAAAAGATGGAGGAGAATAGCTCAAGCAGTGAGCATATGCTCAGATTGTCTGGGTACTACAATCGCTTGAATCAAGTGGGAGTTAATCTTACAGATAAGATAGATTGACAGAGTTCTCTAGTCACCATCACCAAGTTACTAGAACTTCGTGATGAACTATAGTATGCAAGGGATGATGAAAACGATTCCCGAGCTTTGTGATGTTGAAATCGCGAAGGTAGAAATCAAGAAAGAGCATCAAGTGTTGATGATTGACAAGAACACTAGTTTCAAGAAAAGGGAAAAGGGAAAGAAAGGGAACTTCAAGTAGAATGACAAGCAAAGTTGTCACCTCCCGTGAAGAAGCCCAAAGCTGGACCAAAGCCTGAAACTGAGTGCTTTACTGCAAAGGAAATGATCACTGGAAGCGGAAATTCCCTGAATATTTGGTGGATAAGAAAGATGGCAAAGTGAACAAAGGGTATATTTGATATACAGGTTTATTGATGTGTGCCTTACTAGTGTTTATAGTAGCCCCTGAGTATTTGATACTTGTTCGGTTGCTAAAATTAGCAACTCGAAACAGGAGTTACAGAATGAACAGAGACTAGTTAAGGGTGAAGTGACGATGGTGTGTTGGAATTGGTTCCAAGATTGATATGATCATCATCGCACACTCCCTATACTTTCGGGATTAGTTGTTGAACCTAAATAAGTGTTATTTGGTGTTTACGTTGAGCATAAATATGATTTGATCATGTTTATTGCAATACGGTTATTCATTTAAGTTAGAGAACAATTGTTGTTCTGTTTACATGAATAGAACCTTCGATGTTCATACACACCAACAAAAATGGTTTGTTGGATCTCGATCGTAGTGATACACATATCATAATATTCAAGCCAAATAGATGCAAAGTTAATGATGATAGTGCAACTTATTTGTGGCACTGCCGTTTAGGTCATATTGGTGTAAAGCGCATGAAGAAAATCCATGCTGATGGGCTTTTGGAATCACATGATTATGAATCAGTTGATGCTTGCGAACCATGCCTCATGGGCAAGATGACTAAGACTCCGTTCTCTGGAACAATGGAGCGAGCAACAGATTTGTTGGAAATCATACATACTGATGTATGTGGTCCGATGAATATTGAAGCTCATGACAGGTATCATTATTTTCTGATCTTCACAGATGATTTGAGCAGATATGAGTATATCTACTTTGATGAAACACAAGTCTGAAACACTTAAAAAGTTCAAAGATTTTCAGAGTGAAGTAGAGAATCATCGTAACAAGAAAATAAAGTTTCTACGATCTAATCGTAGAGGCAAATATTTGAGTTACGAGTTTGGCCTTCAATTAAAACAATGTGGAATAGTTTCACAAACTCATGCCACCTGGAACACCACAACATAATGGTGTGTCCGAACGTCATAACCGTACTTTATTGGATATAGTGCAATATATGATGTCTCTTACCGATTTACCACTATCGTTTTGGGGTTATGCATTAGAGACAACTGCATTCACGTTAAATAGGGCACCATCTAAATCCATTGAGACGACACCTTATGAACTGTGGTTTGGCAAGAAACCCAAGTTGTCATTTCTTAAAGTTTGGGGTTGCGATGCTTATGTGAACAAGTTTCATCCTGATAAGCTCAAACCCAAATCGAAGAAATGTGTCTTCATAGGATACCCAAAAGAAACTATTGGGTACACCTTCTATCACAGATCCAAAGACAAGACATTTGTTGCTTAGAATGGATCCTTTCTAGAGAAGGAGTTTCTCTCGAAAGAACTGAGTGGGAGGAAAGTAGAACTTGATGAGGTAATTGTACCTTCTCCCGAATTGGAAAGTAGTTCATCACGGAAATCTATTCCAGTGATGCCTACACCAATTAGTGAGGAAGTTAATGATGATGATCATGTAACTTCAGATCAAGTTACTACCGAACCTCGTAGGTCAACCAGAGTGAGACACCAGAGTGGTACGGTAATCCTGTTCTGGAGGTCATGTTACTTGACCATGATGAACCTACGAACTATGAGGAAGCGATGATGAGCCTAGATTCAGGGAAATGGCTTGAGGCCATGAAATCTGAGATGGGATCCATGTATGAGAACAAAGTGTGGACTTTGGTTGACTTGCCCGATGATCGGCAAGCTATAGAAAATAAATGGATCTTCAAGAGGAAAAAAGACGCTGATAGTAGTTACTATCTACAAAGCTATACTTGTCGAAAAAGGTTTTGACAAAGTTCAAGGTGTTGACTACGATGAGATTTTCTCACTCGTAACAATGCTTAAGTCTGTCCGAATCATGTTAGCAAATTGCCACATTTTATGAAATCTGGCAAATGGATGTCAAAACTACATTCCTTAATGGATTTCTTAAAGAAGAGTTGTATATGATGCAACCAGAAGGTTTTGTCAATCCAAAAGATGCTAACAAAGTGTGTAAGCACCAGTGATCCATTTATGGACTGGTGCAAGCTTCTCGGATTGGAATGTACGCTTTGATAGTATGATCAAAGCATATAGTTTTATACAGACTTGCGGTGAAGCCTGTATTTACAAGAAAATGAGTGGGAGCACTACAACATTTCTGATAAGTATATGTGAATGACATATTGTTGATCGGAAATAATGTAGAATTTTCTGGAAAGCATAAAGGAGTATTTGAAAGGAGTTTTTTTTTTCAAAGAAAGACCTCGGTGAAGCTGCTTACATATTGAGCATCAAGATCTATAGAGATAGATTAAGACACTTGATAAATTTTTTCAATGAGTACATAACTTGACAAGATTTTGAAGTAGTTCAAAATGGAACAGTCAAAGAAAGAGTTCTTGCCTGTGTTACAAGGTGTGAAATGGAGTAAGACTCAAAATCCGACCACGGCAGAAGATAGAAAGAGAATGAAAGTCATTCCCTATAGGTTCTATAAAGTATGCCATGCTGTGTACCAGATCTATTGTATACCCTACACCGAGTTTAGCATGGAAGTACAATAGTGATCTAGGAGTAGATCACTGTACAGCGGTCAAAATTATCCTTAGTGGAATAAGGATATGTTTCTCGATTATGGAGGTGACAAAAGGTTCATCATAAAGGTTACATCGATGCAAGTTTTGACACTAATCCAGATGACTCTAAGTCTCAATCTGGATACATATTGAAAGTGGGAGCAATTAGCTAGAGTAGCTCCGTGCAGAGCAATGTTGACATAGAAATTTGCAAAATACTTACGGATCTGAATGTGGCAGACCCGTTGACTAAACTTCTCTCACAAGCAAAACATGATCACACCTTAGTACTCTTTGGGTGTTAATCACATAGCGATGTGAACTAGATTATTGACTCTAGTAAACCCTTTGGGTGTTGGTCACATGATGATGTGAACTATGGGTGTTAATCACATGGTGATGACATCTATTGGTGTTAAATCACATGGCGATGTGACTAGATTATTGACTCTAGTGCAAGTGGGAGACTGAAGGAATATGCCCTAGAGGCAATATAAAGTTATTTATTTATTTCCTTATTCCTGATAAATTTATTATTCATGCTAGAATTGTATTAAACGGAAACATATACATGTGTGAATACATAGACAACATAGTGTCACGTATGCTCTACTTGACTAGCTCGTTGATCAAGATGGTTATGTTTCCTACCATAGACATGAGTTGTATTTGATTAACGGATCACATCATTAGGAGAATGATGTGATTGACTTGACCCATTCCTTAGCTTAGCACTTGATCATTTAGTTGTTGCTATTGCTTTCTTCATGACTTATACATGTTCTTATGACTATGAGATTATGCAACTCCTGTTTACCGGAGGAACACTTTGTGTGCTACCAAATGTCACAAAGTAACTGGGTGATTATAAGGTGCTCTACAGGTCTCCGAAAGTACTTGTTGGTTGGCTGTTCAAGATTAGGGATTTGTTCACTCCGATTGTCGGAGAGGTATCTCTGGGCCCTCTCGGTAATGCACATCACTATAAGCCTTGCAAGCAATGCAACTAAAGAGTTAGTTGCGGGATGATGTTACATTACGAAATGAGTAAAGAGACTTGCCGGTAACGAGATTGAACTAGGTATTGGGATACCGACGATCGAATCTCGGGCAAGTAACATACCGATGACAAAGGGAACAACGTATGTGTTATGCGGTTTGACCGATAAAGATCTTCGTAGAATATGTAGGAACCAACTATGAGCATCCAGGTTCCGCTATTGGTTATTGTCCAGAGACATGTCACGGTCATGTCTACATAGTTCTCGAACCCGTAGGGTGCGCACGCTTAAAGTTCTGTGACGATCGGTTTTATGAGTTTATATGTTTTGATGTACCGAAGGTAGTTCGGAGTTCCGGAATTTGATCACGGACATGACGAGGAGTCTCGAAATGGTCGAGACATAAGATTGATATATTGGAAGCCTACATTTGCGGAAGAGTTCTGGGTAAAATCCGGGTTTTACCGGAGTACTGGAGGGGTTACCGGAACCCCCCGAGGGCTAATGGGCCTTGTTGAGCCATAAGGTAAAGAGAGAGGGGCCGGCCTGGGGCAGGCAGCGCGCCCCCTCCCTCTGTTCGAATTGGACTAGGAGAGGGGGGCGGTTCCCCCCTTTCCTTCTCTTTCTCTCCCTTCCTTTCCCCTCCTAACAGGAGTAGGAAAGAGGGGAATCCTACTCCTACTAGGAGGATTCCTCCTCCTGGCGCACCAACAAGGGCTGTACGGCCTCCCCCTTGCTCCTTTATATACAGGGGCAGGGGGCACCTCTAGATACACAAGTTGATCACAAAGATCTCTTCCCAGCCATGTGTGGTGCCCCCCTCCACCATAATCCACCTCGGTCATACTATAGCGGTGCTTAGGCGAAGCCCTGTCACGGTAGCTTCATCACCATCGTCACCACGCCGTCGTGCTGACGAAACAATTCCCCGAGCTCTATTGGATCGTGATTTCGAGGGACGTCACCGAGATGAACGTGTGTTGAACGCGGAGGTGTCGTACGTTCGGTACTGAGGATCGGTCGATCGTGAAGACGTACGACTACACAATCGCGTTATCAGAACGCTTCCGCTTAACGGTCTACGAGGGTACGTGGACGACACTCTCCCCTCTCGTTGCTATGCATCACCATGATCCTGCGTGTGCGTAGGATTTTTTTTGAAATTACTGCGTTCCCCAACATATCGCACACACATTGATATGGCTGCCCATTTCTGTTGTTCTCCCTCATCGCAAACAGTTCAACGGGTTAACCGTGTCGCCTGAACCGCACACGCAACTAAAATCTGAACCATGTTTAATGCATCCTCCATCGCAAACATTTGCACCTTTTTTGACAGTTTTCATACACCACTATTTGTGATTATTGCATCGCACACAGTTTCTCGAAGGGTCTCTGATCGTAGTGTCACGTTAGCAGCATCCCGCAGTAGTGCTATATATACTCTTATACCCTGAAAACTTTGAGGGGAGCTATGAAACCACTTTTCCACCGCCCCAACCTTCTGTACCCATGAGATCCCATCTTGGGGCCTTTTCTGGCATCCTGCCGGAGGGGGTTCGATCACGGAGGGCTTCTACATCAACACCATTGCCTCTCTGATGAAGAATGAGTAGTTTACCTCATACCTACGGGTCCATAGCTAGTAACTAGATGGCTTTTTCTCTCTCTTTGATTCTCAATACGATGCTCTCCTCGATGTTCTTGAAGATCTTTTCGATGTAATACTCTTTTGCGGTGTGTTTGCCGAGATCTGATGAATTATGGATTTATGATCAGCTTATCTATGAATATTATTTGAATCTCCTCTGAATTCTTTTATGCATGTTTTGATATATTTGCAAGTCCTCGAACTATCGGTTTGGTTTGACCAACTAGATTGGTTTTTCTTGCAATGGGAGAAGTGCTTAGCTTTGGGTTCAATCTTGGGGTGTCCTTTCCCACGAGAGAGATTGGGCCAGCAGGCATGTTTTGTATTGTTGCCATCGAGGATAACAAGATGGGGTTTTCATCATATTTCTTGAGTTAATCCCGCTACATCATGTCATCTTACTTAATGCGTTACTCTGTTCTTATAAACTTAATACTCTAGATGCAGGCAGGAGCCGGTCGATGTGTGGAGTAATATTAGTAGATGCAGAATCATTTCGGTCTACTTGACATGGACGTGATGCCTATATCCATGATCATTGCCTTAGATATCATCATAACTTTGCGCTTTTCTATCAATTGCTCGATAGTAATTTGTTAACCCACCGTAATAATTCCTTTCTTGAGAGAAGCCACTAGTGAAACCTATGGCCCCGGGTCTATTTTACAACATATTAGTTTCCCATCAACTTGCGAATTTCTGTCATTGTTTCCTTACTTTGCAATCTTTTACTTTCCATTCCATAAACCAAAAATACCAAAAATATTACTTTACCATTTATCCATCTCTATCCGATCTCACTTGGCGAATAACCGTGAAGGGATTGACAACCCTTTGTCGCGTTGGGTGCAAGTTGGTGTTTATTTGTGTAGGTATTTGGTGGCTTGTTGCGTTGTCTCCTACTATATTGATACCTTGGTTCTCAAAGCTGAGGGAAATACTGACTCTACTTTGCTCCATCACCCTTTCCTCTTCAAGGGAAAAACCAACGCAAGCTCAACAGGTAGCAGGAAGAATTTCTGGCACCGTTGCCGGGGAGATTTACGCCAAGTCAAGTCAAGATTGATCTCCCGTGAACTTGCCAATTTCCGGCGATGTTGCCAGGGAGATCTATACAAAGCCGAGACATACCAAGTACCCATCATAAACTCTCATCCCTCTCATTACATTATTTGCCATTCGCCTCTCGTTTTCCTCTCCCCCACTTCTAAAACAATTTTTGAAAAGATTCGCCTTTTCTTCGCCCCTCTTCTGTTCGTCTTCTTCGCTTATTCGTTTGCTCGTTTGGCAATTGCCACCATGTCTGAAAGTGGGGAGGTTATCGCTAAAAACAATAGTAGTAACAATGGGGGTAACTTTGATGCTTTTGCTAATTCTAGTCCACATGAAGAAACTATCATCTTGCACGCTAACATATTCCACATAGGTAGCGGAAATATTATTAGAAAGGGGGTCATTCAAGATTTCTTTACTTGTGCTGGTGCACTCCCCACCATGGGTGGATCTATCCTCCATAAAACTAGTAGTCTTGCGGATGCTATATCTTTGCTTGGTGTTGAACTTGAAAGACAATTTGTTCACATGCATCCATCCATACAAAGGATGTTTTTAGAGTTTTCTAATATTGAGCATTCTTCTGTTAAGTGTGCCACCACTATATTCCTAGCTCATGAATTTAGATTTATTATGAAAGTAGCTAGAAATTTTTTCGCTCATTATAAAGTAGATGGAGGTCGTCCTCCCATAGAGGGAATTATTTTTAATCAAGAGGACATAATGCGTCTACGATCCGTAGATCATGTTTCTTATAATGAAAATTTGAGAAAGAGGGTTCCTACCGATGTTTTAATTGATAAGATTTCTGAGCTTAATGATGATTTTCCTATACAAAAAACGGGTTGGGTTTCTCTCTTGGACACAAGCTCATGACTTTTTGCCAAAAGAATGCTTATAATGATGAGTTGGTTGCAACCTCTTGAGCACTGCATTGGTTTTCCCTTGACGAGGAAAGGGTGATGCAACAAAGTAGCATAAGTATTTCCCTCCGTTTTTGAGAACCAAGGTATCAATCCAGTAGGAGACTACACGCAAGTAACCTCGCACCTACACAAAAAAATAAGAACCTTGCAACCAATGCGATAAAGGGGCTGTCAATCCCTTCACGGTCACTTACGAGAGTGAGATCTGATAAAGATGATAAGATAAATAAATATTTTTGGTATTTTTATGATATAGATAGAAAGTAAAGATTGCAAAGTAAAATATATTGGAAACTTATATGATGGAGGATAGACCCAGGGGCCATATGTTTCACTAGTGGCTTCTCTCAAGATAGCATAAGTATTACGGTGAGTGAACAAATTACTGTCGAGCAATTGATAGAAAAGTGCATAATTATGAGAATATCTAGGCATGATCATGTATATAGGCATCACGTCGCGACAATTAGACTGAAACGATTTTGCATCTACTACTATTACTCCACACATTGACCGCTATCCAGCATGCATCTATAGTATTAAGTTCATAAGAACAGAGTAATGCATTAGGAAAGATGACATGATGTGGAGAGATAAACTCAAGCAATATGATATAAACCCCATCTTTTTATCCTCGATGGCAACAATACAATACGTGCCTTGCTTCCCCTGCTGTCACTGGGAAAGGACACCGCAAGATTGAACCCAAAGCTAAGCACTTCTCCCATTGCAAGAAATATCAATCTTGTAGGCCAAACCAAACTGATAATTCGAAGAGACTTGCAAAGATAACAAATCATACATAAAAGATTTCAGAGAAGAATCAAATATTGTTCATAGATAATATTGATCATAAACCCACAATTCATCGAATCTCGACAAACACACTGCAAAAATAATTACATTGAATAGATCTCCAAGAAGATCGAGGAGAACTTTGTATTGAGATCCAAAGAGAGAGAAGAAGCCATCTAGCTAATAACTATGGACCCGAAGGTCTGTGGTAAACTACTCACACATCATCAAAGAGGCTATGGTGTTGATGTAGAAGCCCTCCGTGATCGATTCCCCCTCTGGCGGAGCTCCGGAAAGGCCCCAAGATGGGATCTCACGGGTACAGTAGGTTGCAGCGGTGGAAATAGGGTTTCGTGGTGCTCCTGGATGTTTTCGGGGTATATGGATATATATATAGGAGGAAGAAGTAGGTCGGTGGAGCTGCGAGGGGCCCACGAGGGTGGGGGCGCGCCCATGGGGGCAGGCGCGGCTCCCTGCCTCGTGGCCTCCTCGCTTCTTTCTTGACATCCACTCCAAGTACCCTCGATCACGTTTGTTCCAAAATTAACTCTCCCGAAGGTTTCATTCCAGTTGAATTCCGTTTGATATTCCTTTTCTGTGAAATACTAAAATAGGCAAAAAAACAGAAATTTGCATTGGGCCTTGGGTTAGTAGGTTAGTCCCAAAAATAATGTAAATGTGTATAATAAAGCCCATTAAACATCCAAAACAGATAATATAATAGCATGGAACAATCAAAAATTATAGATACGTTGGAGACGTATCAAGCATACCCAAGCTTAATTCCTGCTCGTCCTCGAGTAGGTAAATGATAAAAACAAAATTTTTGATGTGGAATGCTACCTAGCATAATTCTCAATTTAATTTTCTTTATTGTGGCATGAATATTCAGATTCAAAAGATTCAAGACAAAAGTTTAACATTGACATAGCAATAATGATACTTCAAGCATACTAATAAAGCAATCATGTCTTCTCTAAATAACATGGCCAAAGAAAGTTATCCCTACAAAATCATATAGTCTGGCTATGCTCTATCTTCACCACACAAAATATTTAAATCATGCACAACCCCGATGACAAGCCAAGCAATTGTTTCATACTTTTGATGTTCTCAAACTTTTTCAATCTTCACGCAATATATGAGCTTGAGCCATGGACATAGCACTATAGGTGGAATAGAATGGTGGTTGTGGAGAAGACAAAAAGGGGAAGATAGTCTCACATCAACTAGGCGTATCAACGGGCTATGGAGATGCCCATCAATAGATATCAATGTGAGTGAGTAGGGATTGCCATGCAACGGATGCACTATAGCTATAAGTGTATGAAAGCTCAACAAAAAGAACTAAGTGGGTGTGCATCCAACTCGCTTGCTCATGAAGACCTAGGGCATTTT
Source organism: Triticum urartu (assembly GCF_003073215.2). Taxonomy (NCBI): domain Eukaryota; kingdom Viridiplantae; phylum Streptophyta; class Magnoliopsida; order Poales; family Poaceae; genus Triticum; species Triticum urartu. The sequence continues at coordinate 77,644,632 of NC_053022.1, read as the reverse complement.
GAGGAAGCCCATCATTGGAATATACAAGCCAAGTTCTATATTGTAAAATTCCCACTAGTATATGAAAGTGACAACATAAGAGACTCTCTATCATGAAGATCATGGTGCTACTTTGAAGCACAAGTGTGGTAAAAGGATAGTAACATTGCCCCTTCTCTCTTTTTCTCTCATTTTTTTTTTCTTTTTTTTCTTTTTTTGGGCCTTCTCTTTTTTATGGCCTTTCTCCTTTTTTTTATTTGGGACAATGCTCTGTTAATGATGATCATCACACTTCTATTTATTTACAACTCAATGATTACAACTCGATACTAGAACAAAATATGACTCTATATGAATGCCTCCGGCGGTGTACCGGGAAGGGCAATGATTCAAGAGGGACATGTATGATAAATTATGCATGGTGTCTTTGCCACAAATACGATGTCAAGTACATGATCATGCAAGGCAATATGACAATGATGAAGCGTGTCATAATAAATGAAACCGTGGAAAGTCGCATGGCAATATATCTCGGAATGGCTATGGAAATGCCATAATAGGTAGGTATGGTGGCTGTTTTGAGGAAGATATAAGGAGGTTTATGTGTGATAGAGCGCATCATATCACGGGGTTTGGATGCACCGGCGAAGTTTGCACCAACTCTCAATGTGGGAAAGGGCAATGCACGGTACCGAAGAGGCTAGCAATGATGGAAAGGTGAGAGTGCGTATAATCCATGGACTCAACATTAGTCATAAATAACTCACATAATTATTGCAAAAATCTACAAGTCATCAAAAACCAAGCATTATGCGCATGCTCCTAGGGTGATAGATTGGTAGGAAAAGACCATCGGTCGTCCCCGAGCGCCACTCATAAGGAACACAATCAAAGAACACCTCATGTTTCAAATTTGTTACAAAACGATTACCATACGTGCATGCTACGGGACTTGCAAACTTCAACACAAGTATTTCTCAAATTCACAACTACCCAACTAGCACAACTCTAATGTCACCATCTTTATATCTCAAAACAATTATGAAGTATCAAACTTCTCATAGTATTCAATGCACCTTTTTATGAAAGTTTTTATTATACCAATCTTGGATGCATATCATATTAGGACTAATTTCATAACCAAAGCAGATTACCATGTTGTTCTAAAAGACTCTCAAAATGATATAAGTGAAGCATGAGAGATCAATAATTTTATAAAATAAAACCACCACCGTGCTCTAAAAGATATAAGTGAAGCACTAGAGCAAAATTATCTAGCTCAAAAGATATAAGTGAAGCACATAGAGTATTCTAATAAATTACGATTCATGTGTGTCTCTCCCAAAAGGTGTGTACAGCAAGGATGATTGTGGGTAACTAAAAATCAAAGACTCAAATCATATAAGACGCTCCAAGCACAACACATATCATGTGGTGAATAAAAATATAGCCTCAAGTAAAGATACCGATGGACGAAGACGAAAGAGAGGATGCCTTCCGGGGCATCCCCAAGATTAGGCTTTTGGTTGTACTTGAATTTTACCTTGGGGTGCCTTGGTCATCCCCAAGCTTAGGCTATTGCCACTCTTTATTCCATAATCCATCAAATCTTTACCCAAAACTTGAAAACTTCACAACACAAAACTCAACAGAAAATCTCATGAGCTCCGTTAGTATAAGAAAACAAACCACTACTTAAGGTGCTGTAATGAACTCATTCTTTATTTATATTGGTGTTAAACCTACTGTATTCCAACTTCTCTATGGTTCATACCCTCCCATACTAGTCATAGATTCATCAAAATAAGCAAACAACACACGAAAAACAGAATCTGTCAAAAACAGAACAGTCTGTAGTAATCTGTAGGTTTCGAATACTTATATAACCCCAAAATTCTGAAATAAATTTATGGACGTGAGGGATTTATTTATTAATCATCTGCAAAAAGAATCAGTCTAATCACACTCTCCAGTAAAAAATGGAAGCAAATCTCGTGAGCGCTAAAGTTTCTGTTTTTATAGCAAGATCGCAAAGACTTTCCCCAAGTCTTCCCAAAGGTTCTACTTGGCACAAACACTAATTAAACATAAAAACACAACCATAACAGAGGCTATATGAATTATTCATTGAATAACATCAAGGAAAAATATTAGGTTGCCTCCCAATAAGCGCTTTTCTTTAAAGCCTTTTAGCTAGGCATAAGATGTCAACAATGCTCACATGAAAGACAAGTTTTGAAGCACAAAGAGAGCATCATAAAACACGTGACAAACAAATCTAAGTCTAACATAATTCCTATGCATAGGCATCTTATAGGCAAAAAAATTATCAAGGCAAGCAAAAACTAGCATATGCAAGGAAGCGGAAAGAAACAATAGCAATCTCAACATAACGAGAGGTAATTTAGTAACATGAAAATTTCTACAACTATATTTTCCTCTCTCATAATAATTACATGTGGGATCATAACCAAATTCAACAAAATAGCTATCACATCAAATATTTTCAACACGATCCACATGCATGCAAAGTTGACACTCTTCCAAAATAGTGGGATTAACATTAACTAAAGTCATGGCCTGTCCAAACCCACTTTTATCAAAAACTTCATAAGATTGATCATTCTCCAAATATGTGGGATCTAAAGTTGACACTCTTACAAACCCACTTTCAATAATATTTCAAATACTATTATCAATCTCATATTCATCATGGGGCTTAAATAAATTTTCAAGATCATAAGAAGAATCACCCCAATCATGATCATTGCAACAAGTAGTAGACATAGCAAAACTAGCATCCCCAAGCTTAGGGTTTTGCATATTATAAGCACAATTGACATTAATAGAATTTATAATATCATCATTGCAATCATGCTTTCTATTCAAAGATCCATCGCGAATCACTCCATAAAGTACGTCATCACAATTTTCAGATTCACGAATTCCCAACAAAACTTCAGAAAGATAATCTAGTGCACAAAACTCACTAGCAATTGGTTCGTCATAATTGGATCTCTTAAAAAGATTATCAAGCGGATGAGGATCCATAGATCTTAGGTTCTCTGTTTAGCAATAAATAAAAAACTATTCCAACCAAACGAGCAAATGAGCCAAGTAAGACATCAAAGCAAACGAAAAGAAAAACAGAAGAAGGGTGAATAAAACGGCAAGGGTGAAGTGGGGGAGAGGAAAACGAGAGGAAAAAGGCAAATAATGTAATGCGAGGGATAAGAGTTTTTGATGGATACTTGGTATGTCTTGACTTGTGCGTAGATCTCCCCGGCAATGGTGCTAGAAATCCTTCTTCCTACCTCTTGAGCACTACATTGGTTTTCCCTTGAAGAGGAAAGGGTGATGCAGCAAAGTAGAGTAAGTATTTCCCTTAGTTTTTGAGAACCAAGGTATCAATCCATTAGGAGACTACACGCAAGTCACCTCGCACCTACACAAATAAATAAGAACCTCGCAACCAACACGATAAAGGGGTTGCCAATCCCTTCACAGTCACTTAAGTGAGATCTATAACACTCCAAAAATTTTGATTTGGTTTTTACCAAATTCTTTAATTAATTGGAAGGAGGTTATTTAAAAAAATCTAAAAGACTCTCCTTGTCAAAAAAATTTCTTTTAAGACAAATATTTTATGTGTTCTTCCCAACCTTGATTTTGGTCTTGAGGATTTTCATCTTGTGTTGGCTCAACACAAATACTTTTGGGTGGTTTTACAAATTTTCTTTTTAAAAAGAATTCCTATAATTTTGGATTTTATCCTTCCCTATTAAAAGTACTCTCTTGCCATGGCCTATGTAGAAAAATTTCTTCCAAAACCCACCTCCCTACTTTGGGTCAAGCCAAGCATCCAATTCCAGCAAGTTTCAACCTCTTTTAGATTTTATTTCTATTTATTTTATCCTCAAACCTTTTTCTGTAATTTATTTTGGACTCTCCTGGGATTTACAAAGGAGGTACACAGATTCCTTAAGTTTCTAAGCCCAAGTAACTTACCCTAGCTACTCCTTAGTACCCTCAACCTAGATCCATCAAGATCTGCTGGTCCACAAGTTCAAATTTTTCAAAATTTACTTGCTGCAAGTTTGGACCAGATTTGCCATTTTTGGTGAAATTCATTCTTTTCCTTTTCCAAAAATTCTGAGAAAATTGCAGTCTCTGGATGCATCAAGAGGCCATCTCACCAAGTTTCAGCTCAAGAAAAATTTCCACGTGCGCCAAACATTTTGTCGAACAGCTGGTGTGCACTGTTCTGTTCAAATTTAGAGTTTCAGTGTTAAGCTTCAGTCGTCAATGTCGTTTTCTTCAGAGCTTGGCGTCAATCTCGCCAGTGCTCGCCCTGGCCTCTTGCTCCCTGTCCCCTCCTTATCCAGTGCACCGCACGGTTGTTTGGCCGGTCGCGAGCGTCGGTGGCGACGTGTCACGTCAACCCCGGCGCCTCCGCGTGGCAGAACCCCGTGGCGCCAGCAGGGGCCAGCCCTGCAGTACGGCGCCGTCCAGCACCGCCCACACCACCAGGAGCCTCCGCGTGGCCGTCCTCTTCCCTGTGCGTGCTGCAGAATCGTCGCTGTGGCCTGAGAGGCGCAGAGCGCGCTCTCTGCCGTCGACGAGCCCGTCAGCTCCATTCCGTCGAAGTCACGGGAGCAGGCCAAATCCGATCAAGCTTAGCTGCTGAATGGAGCTAGTGGACCAATCCGCAGCTGCCCAGTCACCTAAGCCATCAGCTCGACCACCACCTCGCCATAATTACTCGCCGGAGAAATCCCGTTCTCGGCAACCGCCTCGGGCCGGCTATAAATGGAGGCCCCGAGCTCGCCTTCGACCCAGCACCACTCCTCCACCTCACCAGAACCGCGCCCAGCCGCTAGGAGGACCTCGAGGAGGCCTTCTTCCCCGACTCCGGTCGCCCCGATCCGCTTCGGGCTCCGGCAAGATTCTCTCTAGTGAGTGCACCCCCGCTCCCCCAAACTATGCCAGTAGCATCCTAGTGAACCTGCTTGCCTGACCCGCGCTTCAATTTGGAGTTTGCAGCTCTCTTCGGAGAGAATCATCCTCGACCGAACCACCGTCCGCCGGAGTGGAGGCCGCCGTCGACATGGTGCTCGCTGACGACCAACTCCACCATCCATAGATGCAGGAGAACTCCGTGAGTCCGTAGGTACCTTCCACTCCCCCTACCTCGCCGTGGATCGACGCCGGTGACCACCGCGAGCCTCGGGCGCCGGTGGGACTCTGTTCTGAATTTCAAGCCTGATGGGTGGGACCCCCTCATCAGCCTCACCCACCCCCTTCGAATCGTTTTTCGTTGGCACCTTCGGCCCGGATACATTTTCCCCTCTGGAAGGCGTATTCCAACTGAAGCGTTTTCTGTTTTTCTAAACTAGCCCCTAGAAAGTTTCTGTTTCATCACAGATTACTCCCTGGACTAAAACCTTTATAACTTTTAAACAAAAGATGATTTTGAGCTGATTCTTTTTCTGTCATCTTTATTTTTCTATCTAGTTTTTTATCATATTTATTTGAAAAATATTTGGAAACACCTTTTTATGCACGCACGGTATTTACGTTAGTATCCGATTTCTTTTATAACGTAGATACCGAAGGAGGTGACGGGCCGCAAACTTCGCCGAGCTAGACTCCGACTACTCCGAACCAGGCAAGCATGTTTGAACCTTTGATACGATGAGTGTTTTTCATGATTGCTTGAGTGGTTTTCTCATGACATGTATATATAAGCATTTGTGAATGTTATATTTCATGAAAGCAAGCTGCAAGTGAGCTTCGAAATTTGATGTGTTCATATGATGGTGAGATAACCTAGTCATGTGGTGGAATGATAGGTTGCAAGCTGGTATTGTTGAAGCATGCCAGTTTTATGTCAACCGTTTAACTCCAGTATTAACGTGGACCAAGTCTTGTCCCCGTTCGTCCCCTTTTCGTGCCGCCACATGTCTTCTGCAAAGAATGCGGTTTAGTCAGTTGCAAACCTCTTTCCTTGTACACACCAAATAGAGGGGCCGTGATGAGGGTTCCATGGCCCTGGATTAAAGCCTGTCATTCGGTCAGGGGGCATGGGTGTTTCCGGTTGGGACCGAGAGGGGGCACCCTTTAGAGCGCGTGATATAAATTTGATCCCATGTTATTCGAGGTTGTAGCCTCCCCGTCTTAGAGTTTTTCTTGAACGTTGCCTAGGGTGATTCCTAGCAGCGGGATGTGGAATGGGTGTGTACTGGTTAGATGTGTTTCTCCTAAAATACCATAAACGGAACTAGTCCTTTGTGACTACTGAAATCCGTTGGCTGTGGTTAAAGAGTACAAACTCTGCAGAGTCAAAACCATTCGAGTAACCATGTCCATGGTCAAGGACTTTGATCAACATATTAGTGTCAATCTCAGTATCAGTCTCAGTGTCAGTCTAAGTGACAGTCTCCGAAGAATAAGCATGAAACTGAGAGTGGTAAACCCGGCTGAATGTTATTCCTGTGGATGGACTAACCAGTTTATTATCATGTATCGAGTATTTCGTGGAATAATGTTACCTTCATGAGCTACTTGAATTCGAATGATGAGATATAAGCCCTTTATGTGATGTCACTCTGATGTCCGACTGTGGCATTCTTGTTATTCACTTTTGATACAAGCCCTTTATGTGATGTCACTTAGACGTCCGACTGTGGCATTCTTGTTATTTACTTTTGATATAAGCCCTTTATCTGATGTCGCTCAGACGTCCGACTGTGGCATTCTTGTTATTTACTTTTGATATAAGCCCTTTATGTGATGTCGCTTAGACATCCGACTGTGGCATTCTTGTTATTTACTTTTGATATAAGCCCTTTATGTGATGTCGCTCAGACGTCCGACTGTGTCATCCTTGTTATTTACTTTCATTATAAGCCCTTTTCGAGATGTCGCTTACACGTCCGACTGTGGCACGTACGGTCATTTATGTTTCAATATAAGCCCTTTATGTGGTGTCGCCCTAACGCCCGACTGCAGCATGCTAAGTTATTTTACCTTTCGAGGCGTCACTTCAGACACCCGATCGGTCTTGAAATATTTTCTTAGGATTTCGGCTGGACTACCGCCTGACTTCCTTTTTATTTAACATGTAGTGCAAATTTATTATCTGAGTCTGCATTACTAGTCTGCTCATGTGCATCATGTTTGCATTTGTTATATCTTATGTCCAAACTGTCTTGCGAGTACATTCAAAGTACTCACCTGGCTTGTTGATTTGGCGAGATGTTGACGAAGACGATCTTATGGATGAAGAGTACGATAGCGAGTCCAACGCCTAGAGGAGTCCCAGTCAGTCCCGTGCGATCCAGGAGTTGGTCACTTGTATTATATACGCTTCCGCTACCCTAATAAAATCATCGAGCCTCACTCCGGCGCTTGATGAGCTGTAAGATTTTGGAGTCATGTCGCCCACTTCACTGTGACATATCCACCACCACTTTTATTACGAGTCAGTAGTTATGCCATCATACCCTTTGTGTCATATCCGCCTTTATGTATAATATCGACATGCTTGTAATAATTGTTGAGCAGCCTCAGGTCAACCTTGTATAATATTTAGTATTCTGGATTTCTGTATCAAGGATTTGTCTACCAGTAAGGAGGATTCTTCTATACTGGTCTGATAAAGTAGTCGGTTTTTCAATAAATGTTTTATTGGAAAACCGGTCCTGACAAGATCTGATAGAGATGATAAGATAAATAAATATTTTTGGTATTTTTATGATATACATAGAAAGTAAAGATTGCAAAGTAAAATATATTGGAAACTTATATGACGGAAGATAGACCCGGGGGGCCATAGGTTTCACTAGTGGCTTCTCTCAAGATAGCATAAGTATTACGGTGGGTGAACAAATTATTGTTGAGCAATTGATAGAAAAGTGCATAATTATGAGAATATCTAGGCATGATCATGTATATAGGCATCACATCCGCGACAAGTAGACCGAAACGATTCTGCATCTACTACTATTACTCCACACATGGACCTCTATCCAGCATGCATCTAGAGTATTAAGTTCATAAGAACAGAGTGATGCAATAGGAAAGATGACATGATGCAGAGGGATAAACTCAAGCAATATGATATAAACCCCATCTTTTTATCCTCGATGGCAACAATACAATACGTGCCTTGTTGCCCCTGCTGTCACTGGGAAAGGACACCGCAAGATTGAACCCAAAGCTAAGCAATTCTCCCATTGCAAGAAACCTCAATCTAGTAGGCCAAACCAAACTGATAATTCGAAGAGACTTGCAAAGATAACAAATCATACATAAAAGATTTCAGAGAAGAATCAAATATTGTTCATAGATAATCTTGATCATAAACCCACAATTCATCGGATCTCGACAAACACGCCGCAAAAAGAATTACATCGAATAGATCTCCAAGAAGATCGAGGAGAACTTTGTATTGAGATCCGAAGAGAGAGAAGAAGCCATCAAGCTAATAACTATGGGCCCGAAGGTCTGAGGTAAACTACTCACACATCATCGGAGAGGCTATGGTGTTGATGTAGAAGACTTCCGTGAACGATTCCCCATCTGGCAGAGCTCCGGAAAAGGCCCCAAGATGGGATCTCACGGGTACAGAAGGTTGTGGCGGTGGAAATAGGGTTTCGTGGTGCTCCCGGATGTTTTAGGGGTATATGGATACATATAGGAGGAAGAAGTAGGTCGGTGGAGCTGCGAGGGGCCCATGAGGGTGGGTGCTACCTCTTGAGCACTGCGTTGGTGTTCCCCGAAGAGGAAGGGATGATGCAGCACAGTAGTGTAAGTATTTCCCTCGGTTTTTGAGAAGCAAGGTATCAATCCAGAAGGAGGCTACGCGCGAGTCCCTCGTACCTGCACAAAACAAATAAATCCTCGCAACCAACGCAAATAGGGGTTGTCAATCCCTATAAGGCCACTTACGAGAGTGAGATCTGATAGATATGATAAGGATAATATTTTTGGTATCTTTGTGATAAAGATGCAAAGTAAAATAAAGGCAAAGTAAATAGAAAAGGAAATAACTAAGTAGTAGGAGATTAATATAATAAAGATAGACTCGGGGGCCACAGGTTTCACTAGTGGCTTCTCTCGAGAGCATAAGTATTCTACGATGGGTGGACAAATTACTATTGAGAAATTGACAAAATTGAGCATAGTTACGAGAATATCTAGGTATGATCATGTATATAGGCATCATGTCCGAGACAAGTAGACCGACTCCTGCCTACATCTACTACTATTACTCCACTCATCGACCGCTATCCAGCATGCATCTAGAGTATTAAGTTAAAAACAGAGTAACACCTTAAGCAAGATGACATGATGTAGAGGGATAAACGCATGCAATATGAGGAAAACCCCATCTTGTTATCCTAGATGGCAACAATACAATACGTGCCTTGCTGCCCCTACTGTCACTAGGAAAGGACACCGCAAGATTGAACCCAGAGCTAAGCACTTCTCCCATTGCAAGAAAGATCAATCTAGTAGGCCAAACCAAACTGATAATTCGAAGAGACTTGCAAAGATAACCAATCATACATAAAAGAATTCAGAGAAGATTCAAATATTATTCATAGATAAACTGGATCATAAACCCACAATTCATCGGTCTCAACAAACACACCACAAAAAGAAGATTACATCGAATAGTTCTCCACAAGAGAGGGGGAGAACATTGTATTGAGATCCAAAAAGAGAGAAGAAGCCATCTAGCTACTAACTATGGACCCGTAGGTCTGAGGTAAACTACTCACACTTCATCGGAGAGGCTATGGTGTTGATGTAGAAGCCCTCCGTAATCGATGCCCCCTCCGGTGGAGCTCCGGAACAGGCCCCAAGATGGGATCTCGTG
>NC_053022.1:77620117-77633767 GCF_003073215.2 Triticum urartu | reverse complement strand
AGCCGACACGTGTTTCCTCCAGCCAATGATGATTTTAGATGTGGAAAGTCCCCATTGGTTGGGGCTGTTAACGGGTTATCGGATCCAAAACCCGACCCGATAGCTTAACGGCGTTCCGTTATGGTGGATGCCACGTGTCGGTCACCCTTGATGAAAGCACTTCTGTGACGCACGATTTATCATCATGGAAGTGGACACTTCCGTGATGATAATTTTGGTAATGTCATGGAACACTTCTATGACAGCACAGATATGACTATCTTGATTCTGTCATAAAATCGTCATGGATGTACATGCATGACAAAAAAGTGACATACTGTGACAAACACGTATCATCACGGAAGTGTATTTTTTGTAGTGTATGTCTGACCAGAGTGATAGTCAAAACAAGTCAGAAGAGCAGATGAACCTGAGAGAGGGTACTAGTCCCTCTAGCAGCTATGATGATGGCAGCAGGAGCACTCCAAGCAATCTGCCCAAAGCAACTACAATGTCAAGAAAGAATAGAAACTCAGACTTAGAGGATGAGGAATTTGTTGTTGCTGAGGAGGAAGTGAGCTCCAAGAAAAGGGTTGTTAAGAAGGAATTTGGCTTAGCTGCATCCACCAAGCCTGGTATGCACAAGAAGGCCCCTCCAAAGAGGGTGCCAACCTTAAAGGCCAGGGCCACAACTGTTGAAACCTCCAAGTCAAATGCTGATGAGGCTGCTGGAGAGGGTAAGAAAAGGAAATAGAGGGTCAAGAAGACCACTGCCAGAGTCATTGGTAGATCCTCTATGATGAGAGATCCAGTTGAAGATGAAGAAGAGGAAGAGGATGCTGCACCAGCATCAAAGACTTAAAAGCTGATGGGGGATGCCATCAAGTCTAGGGCTGCGCCTTCAAAGCCCAAGACTACCCCCAAAGCTTCTGCTCAAGCTTCAAAGACTTCAAAGCCTAAGAGAAGCACAAGAAATATTCCGGCTGCTGAGAAGAACAAGGCCCCAGTGCCGGAAATTGATGAAGAAGATGCTGAAGCCCAAGTGCTTAGGAAGCTCAAACCTAAGATTCCAGACCATGATGACAGCAATCCAGTGGCAGAAGACATGAACATCAGGAAGGATGCATGTCTCAGACTTTGGAGACAGACTGATCCATATGCTGCAAGGAGAAGGACTGTTGTGGACTACAGGTTCCATACCAAAGAGCAGCAAGATTTCTGTGAGACCAACTTGCTTGACAAGAAGCCCATTGTGTGTGATATGAAGTGCGCTGATTGGGAGTACATCGATGAGAATGAAGACCACTTTCCAAGAGTGCATGAGAGCTTCAGATCATGAGGAGTGGACAAGTTTGTGGGACAGAATCTTACCAAATGGAATGATGAGCTCATTATGCACTTCTATTTACAGCTAATTTCTATCCACATGGTAGAATCGTTTGGATGTCTGAAGGTACAAGGTACCAATCAACTGTTAATGAGTGGGCTAAATTGATCAATGCCCTTGAAGAGCATGAAGACGACTTGGATGTCTATGCCAAGAAGAAGAAAGACCACAACTCTATGGCCAACATGTAACGCCCTGTGACCGATGTGCCAGGTGTCTTTCAGTTATTCGCTGTTGTTTCCTTTTCATTGCTTTCGTGTCATGCATTGCATATCATGTCATCATGTGCATTTCATTCGCATACATGTTTGTCTCATGCATTCGAGCATTTTTCCCGTTGTCCGTTTTGCATTCCGGTGCTCCTATGTCACCCGATGTCCCTTTCTACCTCTTTTCGTGTGCGCGTGTTAAACTTTTTCGGATTGGACCGGGACTTGTCATGCGGCCTTGGTTTACTACCGGTAGACCGCCTGTCAAGTTTCGTGCCATTTGGACTTCGTTTGATACTCCAACGGTTAACCGAGGGACCGAAAAGGCCTCGTGTATGTTGCAGCCCAACACCCTTCCAATTTGGCCCAAAACCCACCTAAACCTCCATCATCTAGAGCGTTCGATCAGGATCGCATGGCCACAAACCGCACCTCCTTTGGAGCTCCCTAGCTCCCTCTACCTCTATATATAGCCCCTCCTCCAAAAATTCCGGGTCAAAACACCCCTAACCCTAAAAATCCGCTCGCGCCGCCGCCGGACACGTCCGTCCCGGGCGGACGAAATCGCGCTGCCGCCCGCACCAGTGGCGTAGTGCCACGTGTCGCCGCCGGTAGCCTCCCGCTGCGGCCCGCGGGGAGCCCCCGGGCCCATCTGCCTTCGCCGCCGCCCGCAGGGACGTGCGCCCGGGTCCGCGCCGCCCCAAAAAGCCGCCTCCTCGCCGCCACCTTCTTCCGCACCGGCCGGCGACCTCGTCGCCTGAGCTTGCCGGCGCCGCTCCGGTCCTCCCACGCCGGTGACCCACGCCGTCTGCGCCTGCCACCGCGCCGGAGCCGCCTCCTCACCGCCCCGGCGTCCTCTCCACCGTCCGGCGACCCCCCTCCGGCGATCCACGACGCTTCCGGCGAGCAAGAGCTCGGATTCAGCGAACCTCGGGCCACGTGCAAGGCCAGATCCAGATCTGAGTTTCTCCCCCTCGGTTGACTTTTTGCCCTAACCCTGATTTTTATGCTTACTTTCACGTGCCATAACTCTTCATCGTAGCTCCGATTCGTACGTGTAGCATATCAAAATGTTCGTCTCGACGAGTACATCATTTCATCTCATTGCATCATTTTAATTTGAGCTCATCTTGATGCCCGAAATGCTGTTGAAAGAGGGCTATGTGATGAATATGTTAGATCTGTTTCAGCAAATGACCTTTTGTCATTTTTGCCATGTTTAATGTGTGCATGATATGATCCTGAGCTCTACATGTGTTTTGTTAAATGCCATGCCATCTTTACAGGGGTGTATGCCATGTATTTTTGTGATATTTGTGGTGACTAGCACAAGCTTGCAAAGTAGCGTAATCATTGATGCTGATTTCAGGGACTTAGAATTTCTGTAAGTCCTTGTTCTGATATTGTTTTTATGCCATATGTTCATGTTGTTTCCTAGTTATCCGTGCCTCTTTTGAGGATGATCAGTAAGGATGTTTTGTTAATATTGTGGTGCTCTATCCATCCATGTCTTTGTTTGCAATTATGGAGCACCCTAGCTTGAGTCAATCGAGCTCTACTTTTGCTATAAAATGATCCTGGCAGATTGTTGACATGTTTAGCGATTTTGCCGAGGATGTTGCTATTGATCCGTGCATGCTATGTTATTGTTCTTGCCTTGCGTGGCTTCTATGCCATGTCTTCTTGATGGACGTATGCTTAGTTTGTCATGCCATGCTCTGTAGTGAGTGAATCGAGCTCGTAAACATGCCTACTCGTCAAATCTGTTTGCATGCTCCAGTTTTTCACTAAGTCTGAATCTGTTTATGTTTTTGCTATGTTCACATGCTTGCAATTGTATTTTCTGATTCCTTTTGGCTCAAGGTCACTAAGTGACTTTTGTTAAGTGCTTAGAGTAGCTTCATGCCACGCCTTGCTTTGCCATGTAAAGTTCTTGTAGCATGTAGTTTTCATGCTCTAAAGATTGCTTCCTGATGATAAATTCTAGACTTGTGTTAATTTCACCAAGTCTGAAACCTGTTATTATTTGCACTTTTGCCATGCTTGTTTTAACCTGTTAATGGATGAATTAGCCATAGCTCAGTGTTCATCTTTTGTCACGCATCATGAGTGGATCCCTGCCATGTATTTGTTTGTCATGTTTGAGTGCTGTAGCCTATTTAACTTGATGCATTTAGATGGCTACTTGCTGATTATCGCAGACCGGTGCCATATTTGTTTTGCTTGCCATTTCCAAACCGTGCATCTAATTCCGGTGATCTTTATATCGATTTCAACCGAAATCACCTCACCTTTCTAGTGGAACTCTTGGATTTCCACGTTGAGGCCAGGTTCAATCCTTCCTTGTCAAATAATGCATATGCATCACATCTCGCATCCCGCATATCATACGATGTTTGCATCATATTGCTTGAGCACTGCACGTGGTTGATTGTGCTCCTTTTGCTTGTTGTTCTTTTTTGGGTAGAGCCAGGAGACGATTTCATGAGCGAGGAGCCCGTTGAGTTCGCTTTCGAGGATCAAGGCAACTCTGAGTACTTTGCAGGCAAGATGACCATACCCTCGAAATCACTTCTATCTTTGCTTGCTAGATGCTCGCTCTTTTGCTATGCCTATGCTATGATACCTACCACTTGCTTATCATGCCTCCCATATTGCCATGTCAAACCTCTAACCCACCATGTCCTAGCAAACCATTGTTTGGCTATGTTACCGCTTTGCTCAGCCCCTCTTATAGCGTTGCTAGTTGCAGGTGAAGTTTGGAGATCCTTCCTTGTTGGAACATTGTTTATTGTTGGGATATCAAAATATTATCATGTTTATCTTAATGCACCTATATACTTGGTAAAGGGTGGAAGGCTCAACCTTATGCCTAGTGTTTTGTTTCCGCTCTTGCCGCTCGGCCTCACATTAGGAGTCTCTCTTTTCTTGGGTGCAGCCCAAATATTTGTTTGTTCCATCCAAACTGAATGGGTCTAACCCAATCTGCTCCTCACTTCTTTATTTTTTCTCCAAACCAAAATGGCCAAGCCCATTTCTTTATCCTCTTCTCTCTTTCCACTTTCCCACTTGGGCCTGGCCGAACTGGCCCATCTCTCTAGCTAGGAGAGCATCTGCTCTCCTTCCTTCTGTACGTTCACAATGACATGAAGTGAAACAACCACCTACAAATACATAGGAAACTCCTGCATCCTTTTTTAAATCCTATTTCCTTCTTTATTTCACTCCACTTTCCATATTTCAATGCCAACCCAAGCGCTTCTCCTTCCTCACAGCTCCAACCACAATTGAACTTACGTGCGCACACGAAGCTGAAACGTACATGCACTAGCACCCCTCATTCTCTCAACCATTCTCAAATCCATGAGTATATATATGTGTGCCCCTTGCTCCTCTTCCAGACCCATATCAACTCCTCCCTTCTCCCTTCCTCAATCTCTCCAAAACTCTCTTCGAACTGCTGTTGTTCCATGGATGCCGGTGCTCGTTCCCGGTGGCGTAGACCATCTCCATCAGCACCCTTGCGCCCCAAGGTTCCTCTTCACACCAAGGATCCATTCAGAAAAGAACAAACATGTTCCGTCAATCACACGCAAAGAATTTTACATGTCCATCCACACTGTTCAGCGAGTTCGTCGCATTGATTCGTCGTGCTCAGTAAGTTTTTGTCCAATTCCTTGTGCACGTATACTGTATCCTATCTAACCTACCTCCTATACAACTAATTCTAGCCCATGATAGTAGTTGGTCGTGCACACGACGGAGGCGTGCCGCTGCCACCACTTGGGATTGCCGCCGCTATCACGAGGGCCTGTCCGATAACTCCATCCGTGTTATATTCTTCACCTTGTACGCAGGAGTACGCCGCCATCTTCTTCCACGCCGTTGATCGACCATAGATGATTCTTTTTGCACAACTTATTTGACTCCGTTCGTGGGGTTCATCTCATCGTTCCTCAAACCTGGTGAGCTACTCTTCAAATCCTCTTTTACACATGTTCAACACCGTACGTTGTATCTCCTAGACATCACTATGCAACCCATCTATGTCGTTGCTCGCGCCGATGCATCAATGGATGCCATCGACATGTCCGTGTACTTTTAGTTCATAGAATGATATTGTGTTCAACATACAGTTTGTTTCTCATGTCCATAGTAAACCCATGGAGGAGTTAAATCGCTAGTTTCATCAATAGGAGTTTAGTATAAATTTTGTTATAGTCCTTCTTGCCAAGATTGAATGGAGTTTGTTCATCAGTTAAATTTTGTATTAATATATTATTGTTCATTAGTTTTCCATATGCCTAGGTGCACATCCTATTGGTCTCATTATTTGTGTGTGTGAATGACTTATTAAATTTATTGTTTATCGATTATAGTTTTTGTTGTCGCAAGTAAATAATATTTTCTATGTATGGTTATTGTCTTGTGTTAGACATGTCTATAGATTTTAATATAGTTTTGTATGGTTTGATGTATATAATGGATGCCTAATTGTAGTAGTATATCAGGCTTTTGTTCGATATTAGTTCTTGTGATTATTAACACATATAGTAGTTGACCGGTGAACTCTTATGTTAGTATGGCATTTGTATGTTCATTATATGCCTATGAGTCGCTCCTACTTATTTCATAATTTTGTGAGTTAAAAATCATTGAATAGATTTGTTGTAAGGATTGCTTTTATTTATATTATATTTTTACGTTGTCTCATGTGTTATTTTTGTGTAGCATGTAGCCCTATATTGCATGAGTAAAATATTTGGTGAACGTTCGCCATGTTTATAATTTTGTAGGATTATTATAGACTTTACTTGTTTACCGAATCATTAAATACTTGATGTCTTGACTATTTAATTCTGATTAGCATGGTGACATCTTAGATATGGTTTATATATTCATTTCCCTCCATGTTGCATATTTGTTTTAATTGTTTGAAATCATTTTCATGTTTACGATAGATATTTATATATTTTAGTACATGTTGTTGCATTGCTTCTTTATGCTAGAGGACAAATGAAATGCTATGCTGTTTGAGAACATATCCATTGTAGTTCCTTGTCGCATAATATATTAGTGCCTTCATTCCTCTTGTTTTGTAGATGTTTGTTATCTAAGATTACATCGGTAGTTCGTTTACATCATAGATTTGTTTGTGTTTCTATTGTCGAATCAATGCTCTTAGCATATGACTTTAGCTTATTGTCTTTTTGGGTAATTATCTGTTGTTTTGTTTATCTAGATCAATATGTATGCATGCTTAGTTGGTCGTCAAGACATTTTTGTACTTGCTCTGTGTTATCAAGTTGTTATAATCATTGATAGTAGGCATATGATAGTAGTTATAATCTCATACATTCAAATAGGCATGATTCATTCTTGCTTCATCAGCACCATGGCATGATGTTATGATTGCATAACTAGATAGCAATCATGTGTGTGTACCAATTCTTGTTTGTATGATGCCTAGTTGTGTACTTAAGGTACTTGCAAGTGTTGGATGCGCTAAATATAGATGCATGCCACTTTCTTACTCATGCTAGTATAGTTCATTGCTTGATGTTGTCGATGGCATGGTCTAGTTGTTTACTTCCCTACATTCTTAGAATGCTTCCTCGAGGAACTAGTCTATTAGGGTTCTGTGCTCATAGTAGACTTCATACTTAACTAACTTGTTATCAACCAAGTTATGTTATAGTTACTAGTTGTATTCTATTGGTAGCATAGTTTGGCATCTTGTGTCATGATTAGCGTTATATCTAGTCTACCTCTCTATTACATTGTTATATGCATAGACTTCTTCATATCTAGTTTATCTAGTGGTTGCATTGTTATAACTCTAGTTGTCATTCATTCAAGTGATTTATCATGTCTTGTTATGTCTATGTGCTATATATATATATAGTTGAGTACTTAGTCTCTTGTGTGTTCTTATGGATGATTACTTTGGTCTTATGGTAGCCTCAGGAGTGTTGAGTCTTGTTGCAATAGTTCCTCGCATGCTAAGATAGTTTACCTTTCATGTTAGTTGAGTTGTGCCTTCCTCATACGCTTAGTGCACATAGTTTAGTTTGTTGTTATGCATGTTGTGGTAATCTTTTGCTAGTGGTTAATACCATAGTTCGTATTAGAACGTTATTCTTGATCGCCAAGCCTTCCATAGTTGTGTCAACCTAAACCTTGTCACTTCGTTGAATCCTCTCTACTTACCTCCCTATCATGCTATCTCATTTCAGAATCTCCATCTGATCGATATCTCGCTATCCATCCACTCTTAATTTGTTTTGGATGTTATTTGGATTTACTATTGCCTTGGTATTTATTTGTTTGTCTTTTGCTATCATTACGACGATTAGGGAGTGACGACGGTGTTGGACATGGACAGAAACAGGTTACCAAAGAAGGACTCAACAACAAAGGCATGCCTCCTTCTTTGATCATACTTATCCTATGGTTTACAAAATTGCATTGAGTTTTATTGTTTCTATGTGCATGTTATTTTAATTCTTGTATCTAGCATGTCGATTGACACATTACCTTGATCCGCTTTCGCCTATTCAATTGACACCTGAGTAGAATTATAGTATTCTGGTAGAGTAGAAATGCTTAGCCATGCTTATTACCCTATAGGTGCTTTGTTAAATGACCTCTCGGTCATCGACAGTTGAAACTTATCGCTGAGCTAGGCTGGTTGGCCCTTGTTGATCTCCTCTACTCTCTTCTACTCTGGGTGAAACTTACCATCTGAAAACTGGCACGGGCGACAGCTGAATCAAGGATTGAAGGAGCGATTGGCTGCCCTTCACAGGTTGAAGGGGGCAATCAGTCGTCCATGCCGCATAAGGCCTAATAAGTCTTGGATTTGAAGATTGTGATAACAGTACAGCCACATGCTATATGGGCACTGGCTTGGTTAATTAGTTAGTTCACTCTTATTGTCGTCCTCGCCGTACCGCAGATGGGATAGCTGCCTTGCGAGGAGTATCCTCGGCACAAAAGGGGGGCCCGGACTGTGAACTGCGGTTACTTCCATGTTGAAACCTTGTGGGCTTGGCACAGTAAGTTTGGTCTAATGAAAGACCTCGTCACAATCTCCCTGCTGGTATACCAAATGGTGTACTACGCTAGCGACGGCTAGTGGCAACAAGTTGGGATTGTGTCGTGTGGGTAAAGTGTACAACCTCTGTAGAGTGTAAAACTATTCGAATAGCCGTGTCCACGGTCATGGACAACACATGAATCTTTCTTGACATACACGACCTGTCTTGCTTATTCACTCTTTACCCCTATTCTTGGAACCTATGAAGAGTGTGAGTTGATCGAGGATCCTCACTTTGATGAAAGTTATTCTGAGATAAAACATTTTTCGTCTAAAACTGCTTTTATCCAACTACTTTATTTGTCAAACAAAATTAGCTTTATGCAAATGAGCCATAGAACCTTCCTTTGAAGCCACATGTAGTTATGAGGACCTTCCCCGAGGGATGCATGTTGAGTATGTAATGTACTCATGGCAATAATTTTGTTGACAACAGAGTTACCTGGAGACGAAGATGATGACTACGACTACTATGGCGATCTGTAGAAGTGAGGTCACGTGGACTACATCGACTGCCTGTGGCTGAGATGGAGTCGCTACGCATTGTACTTTCCGCTGTTTTTCTGAATGTAATGAATGTCATGAGACATTTCGCTAGGTATGTCTTGTGACAATATATATTAGTTGTAATACTTTAATGTATTGTGCAATGATATCATTTCACTGTGTTGTCAACAATGATCCTGGAGTTGACAAATATACACAGGAGGATCTGGAAGCTAATTCCGGGTTCTCACAGAAGTGGTATCAGAGCCGATGTCGACCTAGTCGCATGGCCTTAGTTAGAAATGGAAAGCCTTCTGGACTAAGAAAAACTATTTTGAAAAGGATCATTCTCGTACTCTTCTCTTTCACTATTGCTATTGTCATCTCATCTTATTCAATTGAAATTTAAACTCTACTTCTCTACCATCTTCTTTATAGTGTGAAACCCTTTTCCTTGCCCTTGGTGTTGAAAAGTCAGAAGCTTCACACGATGTGCCAAGAATTTCAACAAAACTTCATGCCTTGAAGCTCTGAGTAGCAACACTTTTGTCGAGAGAAGACACCTTGAGATCTCAAGAATTCAAAAACCGCTGATCATGCTTCAACTGTCAAGGTTGAAGATCTGCACCAAGTTATGATGAGACCTACCATATAGGATTAGGTTGGTTAACACCCTTTTAGTTATAGAACTCGTAGCTTGTAGATGCAAAACCTTTTGTGTGAGTATCATCTGCATATATTTCTTCTGGCGTTTTCTATGCAGTCATACTAAAACTCAATTTGCCAAAAAGAGTTGCTTTTGAGTTTTATTTGGATGGCTTCATGATTATCTGGGTGTTATCTTTTGTCTATCTTCTGGGATATCTTTGCCTTGTGTAGGATTCTACTCCTCTTATGCTCTTTTCCTCTACTCTATAAAGCCCGAAGGACATTTCGAGAGGAAAGAAGTTGCAACATCATGCTTAGAGGTCTACTATAAATGTGAACCCCATGGAAAACATCTTTTAAGGGGGGTAGTAGACGGTGATGCGTGGCGAGATCAAAGAATTGAAGACCTTCATTCGTAAAGAAGACGAAGATTTGAATATTTTCAATACATGTACTACAAAGTTCAACTTGAAGGAAGAATCAATGAGTCCGTCCGCCCCGAAGCTGGACCAAAAGAAGAAGGTCAAGACCGAAGAATGTTCATCCACACCCAGAGGCTATGTGGTTACCATCGCGAAGATCAAATGACTGTTTCCAAGGCTTGAGCAAGCTAAGGATAGTACCAACAAGAGAAGTATCTCCATCCAAGACCTCAAAGTTGTCGATCACGGAGTTTAGAATTGACCATGGACGCATAAGGACTTGTGAAGAAAGTGCATCGAAGATGAAGCTAAACCAAACCCATTCTCTTTAGTCGGCCTGAATCTTGGGGACGAGATTCCTTTTAAGGGGGGTAGATCTGTAACATCCCGATTCTCGGAATGTTTAAGAAAAAGTTTTCCAAAAAATTAGGACGAGAAAATTTCGTTTGTTTTATTTGTTAACAAAGCTTAAATTGGACTTTTATAATTTGAAGGATTTAATTTGAACTAACGTGAACCTAAATTAAAATTTGAGTTTACTTCTTTTCTTTTAGTCAGGCTTTATTTTCTCTTCTTTGGCATATTTAAATATGCGCCTTGAATTTTCTTTGAGTTGCTGAAATTCGTTTGATTGCTCGAGCTTCTTTTCCTTCTTTAGATTTCCTAAAACGGAAATCAATTTCTTTTCCTTTTCTCAATCTCGGCCCAAATTCCATCGGACCATTAGATACGTTCTACCACTTGAATTGTTCACATATCTTACTTACTTCTGTCCACACGTACATTGTTTATTAGACAAATCCACCAATACATGCATATGTACATCTCTCTTCTCTTCCCTGAGTTGAGCCACTGTTATTTTTCCTGTCCAAGTCGCATGGGCTTAGCCCATCTATTTTTTTTCTTTTTTTTCTTTCTCCTCCCCTCCTCTCCACATGGGCTTCCATCCACTTGCCCCATCCAACTAACGCCTCTCCTCCTCTCCTCTTGTACATTGACAACTCGAGAAGGGAAACAACCAACACAGACTTACAGGAAGGGAAAAAGTCACCTGCAATTACATAGAGGAAACGGCTTTGCGTTCCTTCTCCTCCACTCCTTTCTTGGCCTATTTCTCGGCCCATCTCACCCAGCAGAGCGACATCACTTCTCCTCCCTTTCTGTACGCTCACAATCCTACAGAAAAGGAAACGTCAACGGCCATGATTCCTCCTCTCCTTTTATTTCCCATAAACCCATCGGTTCCCAAATCTGAAAGGTCTTATCGTGCGCCTCCATCTCTTCTTCCACCTCGATCACTTCATCTCCTTCTTTCACCCACGCTTACACGTGCACCCATTACAGAGAAGAGAAAACCTACATCCACTATGCACCCCTCCTCTAACATCCTTAATACTTCACGGTTTCCAAATCCGTGAGTACATGGACGAGCGCTCCGATCTCCTCTCTCATTCCTCTCAGCCCTCCTACCTTCTCCCATGTTTGTTTTTCCAAGAACCCTCTTCAAACTGCTGCTGCTCCATGGACACGAGAGCTTGTTCCCGGCGACTCACCACACCTCCATCCAAATCCTTGTGCTCGAAGGTCCTGCTCCATGTCGTGGCTCCATTCAGAGAAGAAGGAACGCGTTCCGTCGACCACACGCGAAGAATTTCACATGTGCGTGTACACTGTTCTTCAACTTCACCACATCGTTCCATCCAACTCGGTGAGCCTCTGCCTAATTCCTTTTATATGCGTACTATTTCATACCTGTAGTACGTTGTAGACATCTCTTTACATCCTATGATGGTAGTTGGCCGCGCCAATTTCGTCATGTCCATGAACCGGAGGCCATCCGATGGTATTCATATTTTTCTTTAATTTTCATTCGTCATATGACTTCGTACCCCATAGATGAAATATCCCCTAGGTCCTTCGTAACCCCGTGGAGGAGTTAGATTACTTATTTGGTCAATTGGATGTGGTGTAGATTTTATTGTTTGTTGATCGGTGATATTTTTGTTTGTTTGTTAAAATACGTTATTTATCGTATGCTCATGACATGCTTAGGAGTCACTCCTAATTATTCCATAATTCTAGGAGTTAGATGTGATTGACTAGATTTATTGTAAGGATTTATTTTATTATTTCTTATAGTTTTGTATGGTGTCTCATGTTGTTGTTTTCTTTTTAGATAATGTAGTTCTCTTTTGTGCACGTGTACAAAATTTGGTGGATGATTACCAAGCTTATAATTTCATAGAATTATTCTAAGCTTTGCTTTCTTTATCGAGTCATGGAATATTTCATGTTTTAATTAGTTCCTTTTGTTTAGCATGAATATATCTTAGATATGTTTTATATATTTGTTATCACCCATGTTACGTGTGTATTTTATTGATTTGAAATCATGCCATATCTATGATAGTTCTTCAGGTAATTATTGTGTGTGTTTCCATGTAGTTTCTTTATGCTAGACGTCAAATGAAATGCTTTACTATGGGGAACTAGTATACTGTAGTTTGTTGTATAGCTCATGATTGCCAAGTGGTTCCTCTTATTTTGTAGACATACAAGATTGCTCGGTTTGATGATTTATGTCATTGTCGTATTTGTATTCTCATATTTAGAATTTATTCCCGTTGCATATAACTTAGTTTCTTACATCATGGCAACTATAATGTGTGTTTATTTTTCTTAGTTTATTACCATGCCATGTTTGCAATTTCCTAAAGTAGAAAGCATTCTTTATTGAATGTTTCCCATGCATGTGTTATACCATCGCTAGTTTATACTTCATGATCACGCACATGGTTAGTCTTTGCTTGGTAGAGATACATGCTAGTAGTGAATGATTCCTCTTGCTTGGTCAATACCATGTCATGATGTTCGATTGTATAACTAGATTGCATAGTGTGGGTATAGCAATTGTGTATCGAATCATGCCTAGTTGACTGTCCTATGTTTGTGCAAGTGTAAGTTGTACTATATAGCAAATGCATGACATTTCTGTTATTCTTGCTTTGTTATTTCATTGCTTGATTTCATTGATGCAATGACCTCGATGTTTACTTGCTTAGTATGATTTACCCCTTGTGCTTCTAAGGCGCAACTAGCATGATAATGTTGTGTGCCAACGGCATGCTCGATGTTTGGTTAGCGTATATCAACTAAGTTGTGTTGTTATTATGAGTGTATTGTATTGGTAGCATAGCGGGTAGCATATGTAATGATATTCCATGCTTATGGGTATATATCTAGTCGTTGCATTGTTATATGCCTAGACATCTTTCATGCAAGTGATGTTTCATGTCTTATTATACTACCATGTGTTATAGTTGTTTCAATAGTCCATCTCATGTTCAAGATATTTTACCTTTCATGTTAGTTGAGTTGTGCCTTCCTCATATGCTTAACGCGCATAGTTTGCTCTGTTGT
>NC_053022.1:77606355-77619117 GCF_003073215.2 Triticum urartu | reverse complement strand
TGGGATAGGGTTAGGTCGGGGTGGGATTAGTAGGCTAGGGCGCGGGGTGGGCCGGCCCATTCGGGCGGCTGGGACCAGCTGGGTCATTGGCTGGGCCGAGGTCCAGTTGGCCACGAGGCCCTTTTTTTGTTTGTTTGTTTTCTTTTCTTTTAGCTCCTAATTATTTTAATTTCTTTAAAATACCAAGTTAGCACCTAAATTAGTATCATCAAAATAGGCCACTGCCAAACCTAGTTGGACCCAAAATAAACTAGTTTAATATATTTTTTTATTTTTCAAAAGCAATTAAATTATTATTTTAGCCACTGTTTTTAAATAGTTTAGGGCATTTAAACACTTTGTAAAAGGTTGGTTCCACCACCAAAACTAGTTAGGGATTATTTGCCACATGATGAACATTTTAGTTTTGATATTTGAAAACTTTTATTGTTTGCTTGATTTTGACTTTGAATTTGAATCGGTTTCGAACTAACGCGGGATTAGCGACAATAATCGAAGTGACGTGGCATCATTAGCAGAGGTTACTGTAGCTTAATTATCCGGGCGTCACAATTCTCCTCCACTACAAGAAATCTCGTCCCGAGATTTAAGAGGTGTAATAAGGGGGAAAGGTTTGGTTACGAAATCCTAACGAATCTTCTCGGTCTTGGTTGCTCTTCTCGAGGTGGTCGATCCATAGCGTCGACGTCTTCATTCCTTTGCTTCAGGTCATCACGATGAACTTGCCGTCCTTCCTTCAGGATCTCCACCGTACTTACAAAAGGGTGAGAAGGGAAAACCCTATAGGACGGATTCTAACAAGATCGAGCATCAGACGGTTAACTCAGGGGGAGAAGCATAAGTGTCTCTCGAATTGAAACTTAAGAAGATGTCGAGAGCAAAGCAAGAAGGTACTATGAGAAGTTTCAAACGGATAGGCAAGCGTTCGATGCCTAATCAGAAGGTGAGAGGGGTTCAGAGCAACGAGAATAAGAATTGCGTCTGATACCCGAATAGATCACTTGGGACAGTGGCCCGTGAATTACATACGAGGCCACGCGCGAGGAATAACTTTGGAAACCAGGGGTGTACAGGAGAGTCAGGTTTCGATCCTGTGGAACTGTGGGTTATGGGCCCACCATGTGGTTAAAAGTAGGAAGGCCGTTGGCATCTTACTCGGTCATGATAGCAAGACATGTCAGAGGGTAGCCTGTCAGTTAAGTTGGCAACAACGTTGGTACCAAGGGCGAGGGACGAAGAGAACCATTTTCCTGCTCGTTGAATGAGGCGGACTAGTAGGCAAAGTTCTCGTCCATCGGTAGTTACCGGAATGTCATCAACAAAAGTAACAGGGTCTTTCTGATAGAATCGTGCACCGAGTTGGTTACATAAGCAGGGAATTGTTACTGCTTAGATCATATTGGTCGCAAGAAAGGTTAAAGAAAACAATGGAAAGGAAAATGTGTTTAAACACATATTTCAGGGGTATATCCTTTCCAAGGATAAGCAGAGCATGATATCCATGACATGATATAATGTAGAAAACTCTTTAGGTAAGGGGAGAGAGATTTCATGGCATTACCCATACAACGGTGTTTGGAGAATTGAGCAGGAAACATTTAGCATTGGGCTTTAAATGTTCTTGTTGAAAATCGGAGTACCATAGACATGCTTCGAGATAGCATTGACATAGTCTTCAAGCAAAGGTCGTACTTTGGATACACCAAGGATTCATCAGGAACAACTTACAGAATAAGTCTTGCAATTTCCTCATGGAAGAATGGATAACCCTGCTAATAAGAAAACTATAACAGTAGGTCCTCCGGCCAGGTGTGCTGGCATGACATCACCTTACCAGGTCATATGAGGATCAATGTTATAACTCTTGAAAGTATGTTCCAACCATCATATCTGGCCGAGATTCAGATCTGATCGGTGTTAGGAAACCTCAGACTCAAGATGCCTGAGAAGAAAAGGTGCAAGACAAATTGACGAGACGACATTGTAAGATTCTCGGGAATTGAACTGTGGAAGCAAGTTCCGAATCATGAGTTCATTATTAAATCAAGGATAGAATGAGGAGGTGGCTAATGGAATCAGCGACAATTCATCGAGATTAACAAAAGATGGATTTCCACAATTAAGTGAACAAGGAGATAACATTTGTCAGATCAAATGATATAAGGAAGTATGCTCACAGAAAACATACACAATTAAACATTGGTTGAAAGGTGCGCCCAAAATATGGGTTGGGTTGCACGACCAATGTCAGAATGGTGATTCAATAATCAATAGTCTAAGAACGAACGGCCGACCATTAACTTCAAAGCAATAGGGTTGCTAGAAGTGCAGAATCCAAACAACATCGTTAGCATATTGGTATCCTGGTTAAAAACACACGGGGACCAAGGGAGAATGGTGATGGTGAGAAGTATCATCATACCGAGAATTTCTAAGAGGTGGGCAATCCTCACAACATTCTCGACATAAAAGGCAGTAATACTTCAAGGCAAAGGAGAACAAATGCTGGATAGCAAGGATATCAAGGTATAACACAAAACATGAACAAGTTTGTGTTGAACGGAAGGCAATCGAGTGGTCGATGATAACACAAATCATCGAGGGCAAGGATGGTATTTCTCATCAGGAATTCAATTGATATCCTTGAGGAGCTCGAAATGTTGATGATGATCATGACAATTTCTGTCGAGAGGTTTCATGGAGATGTAATCGGTCGGCGATGACATCAAGTCAAATGAATGATGAAGCGAAAGGTTAATGGAACCATGGGTACGACACAAACTTGAAATCAAGTTTGTTGTTTGAGGTGAAACAATAAGACAAGGAAGATCGACGTAAGCTTAGCCCATCGTCGAAATTGTGCTTCGGAAAGAAGGACCAGGTAGCACAGTTAAAATTTGGCACGATAATGATATAGCCGAGTAGGCTCGAAATGACGTGATCGAGTTTAGACTCATAAGTAATGAAGGTTACCAAGAGTTGTTGAATCGTAGTGCGGACTCAATTCAGTTGTCGGTGTCCTTGAGGGGTTCTAACAACTGAGAACCCGTTGGAAAAGTGGAATCGGCAAGAATATTAGTTGATGAAGAACTCATAAGAAGTTATGTATCCCGTGGTATCCTCGAGATACCAGGGGGTAATACTGGACGACGGATCAAAGTAGAGGTTGGACTGGGGTATTGCTCTGCACAAGACAAGTGTTTAAACTTGCACGAGAAACGGTACCTAAAAGAGAACATGGTCGAAACCACGATTGCAAAAGGCCAGATCCCAGATATAATATGAACTTATACCAGGGGAGTAATTAATTTAAGAGAAGCTTTAACGATAAGATCTACATCGTGCCCATGGGCATGAACACAAAGTTCAAGGTCGACTCCCACTTCTTCAATGCATAACCTTACATTTACCTCCCCTTTTCGAAGTTGTAGTGTTGAAAAGTTATCTGACGAAGCGTCAGCAGGGTATAACCCGCATAAATTTCGAGGTCACACAAATTAAAGAAGGCATAGGTTCAACCCGTCAGGGTATCGTGGAAACATATACCACAAGCTTTAAGAGTAAATATTACCAGCTCGAAAGCAGAGCATGGTTGGCAAAAGGAGAGGATACAAATTACCAAAGGCATTATGTATCGGAGAAAGAACTCACAAGGTGATTAATTATGAAGGACATTGTCGGATAATAATCCAACAGTGGATATGGTGATCCACAATGGAGCTGATGTGAGTATCGATACCAATCAGAGGAAGAAAGAATGCAAATGCATCGTTTTACAGATCATCTGAATAATTCAACGTTTAAATAACAAAGGAATTATGATTTTCAAATCAAGGGATCAGGAGCAAACGCTCTGATCAAGGACGGACAAGTTGAATAGACTTAGGGGTACAATCGATGGCAATCTGATTGGCCGAGGACCAGCTCACGTTTTAAATGACATCTGAGCTGGAAGGATGAATTCTATGATCTGAGTGAGGATTGCGAGAATTCGCAACATATTGAGTCAATGGACTCAAAATGATATTGACAAAGGTTGCCAATAAGATTACTATACTTATGGGATTAACCATAATGCAAGCAAGCAAGAATTTCAGGAGCAATAGGTTGCTCGGGATTTTCGGAAGACCGAATGGTATTTCGAAGAATTTTGTGAACTGCATGAATATCTGGGGATGAGCGGATACTCGATAAATGCGAGTAATTATCCGTAGTGGTATGCATGTGGCAAAGAACTGCAAGGCAGTAGGCACAAAGTATTCTCGGGGTATCTTATAATAACAAGATCGACTGGGAATAAAAGTAAGCACGACAGGTCTAAATACTTATCCATAGGGATATTTCGGTGGTAGGGAATTTGCAAAAGCAACGGCATAAGGTTTCGGGAGAACATCAAAGAGTATTGTCAGAATCTTCTGTTGAAGCAGTCGATCATCTGTAATGAAGGGGCTCTTCGACAGGAAGTGGTAACGAGAACCTAGAGTTAGATTTTAGCAAAAGCATTTAACCCGAGTAGGAGAGAGTCAGAATCCCAGAGTATAGACGAGGAATAAAAGATCCTAATACCACCCGGATGGCGACGTGGGCCCGTAAGGCACACGGCCATGTTAGTAAAAGTTTTGCAATGTCTAGACTCGACTTCGGCCAAGGTGTGTGGAAGGGGGATTCCTACAGGCAGTCGGCTCTGATACCAACTTGTGACGCCCCCGATTTGGCCATACACTAATCATACACGCAAACGTGTACGATCAAGATCAGGGACTCACGGGAAGATATCACAACACAACTCTACATATAAAATAAGTCATACAAGCATCATATTACAAGCCAGGGGCCTCGAGGGCTCGAATACAAGAGCTCGATCATAGATGAGTCAGCGGAAGCAACAAAATCTGAGTATAGACATAAGTTAAACAAGTCTGCCTTAAGAAGGCTAGCACAAACTGGGATACAGAGAGAAAGAGACGCAGGCCTCCTGCCTGGGATCCTCCTAACTACTCCTGGTCGTCGTCAGCGGGCATCACGTAGTAGTAGGCACCTCCGGTGTAGTAGGAGTCGTCGTCGAAGGTGGCGTCTGGCTCCTAGGCTCCAACATCTGGTTGCGACAACCAGGTAGAAGGGATAGGGGGAAAAGAGGGAGAAAGCAACCGTGAGTACTCATCCAAAGTACTCGCAAGCAAGGAGCTACACTACATATGTATGCATTGGTATCAACTGGAATAAGGATATTATATGTGGACTGAACTGCAGAAAGCCGGAATAAGGGAGGATAGCTAGTCCTTTCGAAGACTACGCTTCTGGCAGCCTCCGTCTTGCAGCATGTAGAAGAGAGTAGACTGAAGTCCTCCAAGTAGCATCGC
Organism: Triticum urartu; assembly: GCF_003073215.2. Classification (NCBI taxonomy): domain Eukaryota; kingdom Viridiplantae; phylum Streptophyta; class Magnoliopsida; order Poales; family Poaceae; genus Triticum; species Triticum urartu. Next base: position 77,613,757 of record NC_053022.1, on the reverse strand, counting down.
ATAGCATAATCCTAACCGATGATCCTCCCCTCGTCGCCCTGTGAGAGAGCGATCACCGGTTGTATCTGGCACTTGGAAGGGTGTGTTTTATTAAGTATCCGGTTCTAGTTGTCATAAGGTCAAGGTACAACTCCAAGTCGTCCTGTTACCGAAGATCACGGCTATTCGAATAGATTAACTTCCCTGCAGGGGTGCACCACATACCCCAACACGCTCGATCCCATTTGGCCGGACACACTTTCCTGGGCATGCCCGGCCTCGGAAGATCAACACGTCGCAGCCCCACCTAGGCACAACAGAGAGGTCAGCACGCCGGTCTAAACCTAAGCGCACAGGGGTCTGGGCCCATCTCCCTTAGCACACCTGCACGTTGCGAACGCGGCCGGAAGCAGAACTAGCCCCCTTAATACAAGAGCAGGCTTACGTTCCAATCCGGCGCGCGCCACTCAGTCGCTGACGTCACAAAGGCTTCGGCTGATACCACGACGCCGGGATACCCATAACTACTCCCGCGTAGATGGTTAGTGCGTATAGACCAAATGGCCAGACTCAGATCAAATACCCAGATCTCGTTAAGCGTGTTAAGTATCCGCGAACGCTGACCAGGGCCAGGCCCACCTCTCTCCTAGGTGGTCTGAACCTGCCCTGTCGCTCCGCCTCAAAGATCCACTCGCGGGTGCTCCTACGAGCCGACCCGTCTTTAATCACCACATGTATCATGTATAAAGTATATAGTACATACCCGTGATCACCTCCCGAGTGATCACGGCCCGATAGTATAGCATGGCAGACGAACAAGAATGTAGGGCCACTGATGATAAACTAGCATCCTATACTAAGCAAGTAGGATTGCAGGTAAAGGTATCAACAGTAGTAACAAGGACAGGCTATGCATCAGGATAGGAATAACGAAAGCAGTAACATGCTACACTACTCTAATGCAAGCAGTATAGAGGAGAGTAGGCGATATCTGGTGATCAAGGGGGGGCTTGCCTGGTTGCTCTGGCAAGAGAGAGGGGTCGTCAACACCGTAGTCGTACTGGGTAGCAGCGGCGTCGGTCTCGGAGTCTAGCGAGAGAAGAGGGGGAAGAAACAATAAATATAATGCAAGCATATGCATAGTGATGCATGATATGACAAGTAACGGCGTTAGAGGTGCCCTAACGCGGTAGTAGGTGATACCGGTGAAGGGGGATGACATCCGGGAAAGTACCCCCAGTGTTTCGCGTTTTCGGGCCGGTGAACCGGAGGGGGAAAGTTGCGTGTTCGCTATGCTAGGGATGTGTGGTGGATAAACGGGCTGCGTATCCGGATTCGTCTCGTCGTTCTGAGCAACTTTCATGTATAAAACTTTTTCATCCGAGTTACGGATTAAAAGATATGATTTTCTAAAGATTTTATTAATTTCTGGAATTTAATTAATTACTTAAATTAATTCGAAAAACGGATTAATGACACCAGCATGATGTCATGCTGACATCAGCAGGTCAACAGAGTTGACCAAAGTCAACCCTGACGTGTGGGCCCGTTCTGTCATAGTCTAACAACCAATTAACAGTTTTAATTAAATAACCAAGTTAATTAGGTAAATTAAACAGAGTTAATTAAGTTAATTTTACTAATTAGCTAATTAATTAATTGATTAATTTTATTTATTATCAATTTCGTTCTAAACAGGGGGTGGGCCCCTGTGGTCAGTGGCACAAGGCCACGCCCTGGCTGTGACACACACACACACACAGGGGCCAACTATGGCCATGGTGTGGCCAGGGGAGGCACTGGCCGCGCCGATGAGGCCGGCGAGCGAGGGGCGAGACCAGAGGCGGCGCGGGAGTGGCGGTGGCGGTGGTGGCCGCGAGCGGCGAGCAGGGCAGCGTGCAGATCGGCGAGCAGCAGCGGCTGGGCGTACAGGGGCAGGTGCAGGCGTAGGCGGGATCGCGACGGGGAGGCTAGTGGCCGCAGCCGGGGAAGGCGAGGCCAACGCGCGGATGGGGGACTGCCGGAGCGCAGCCATGGTGGCCAACGCCGCGTGCGACCACCTACGACGACGGGGACGAAGGGGACGAGGGGGAATCGGTGAGGGGCTCACAGCGGAGCGTAGGGGGCGGCAGTGGGCTCGGGGAGACGAGGTAGCGAGCGACGGGCGGCGGTGTCGAGGCCGCCGGCGGCGGGTGGCGGCGACTTGGGGTGGCGGTGTCCAGGCGGCGGGGCGTGGCTCGATCCGGCGGCTTCAGGGTCGGTAACGAGGCGAGGCGCCGGCGTCGAGGAGTGGGGCGGCGCGGTCGCCGGGGAGAGGCGGCGGGGTCGGGATGAGGCCGACGGGGCGATGGGATGGGGGCGCCGAGCGCTGGGGCGCTGGGTGTGTGGCGGCGCTGGGAGGGAGAGGGAGAGACGTGCGGGGGAGAGTGGGGGTCGTGGGATAGGGTTAGGTCGGGGTGGGATTAGTAGGCTAGGGCGCGGGGTGGGCCGGCCCATTCGGGCGGCTGGGACCAGCTGGGTCACTGGCTGGGCCGAGGTCCAGTTGGCCACGAGGCCCTTTTTTTGTTTGTTTGTTTTCTTTTCTTTTAGCTCCTAATTATTTTAATTTCTTTAAAATACCAAGTTAGCACCTAAATTAGTATCATCAAAATAGGCCACTGCCAAACCTAGTTGGACCCAAAATAAACTAGTTTAATATATTTTTTTATTTTTCAAAAGCAATTAAATTATTATTTTAGCCACTGTTTTTAAATAGTTTAGGGCATTTAAACACTTTGTAAAAGGTTGGTTCCACCACCAAAACTAGTTAGGGATTATTTGCCACATGATGAACATTTTAGTTTTGATATTTGAAAACTTTTATTGTTTGCTTGATTTTGACTTTGAATTTGAATCGGTTTCGAACTAACGCGGGATTAGCGACAATAATCGAAGTGACGTGGAATCATTAGCAGAGGTTACTGTAGCTTAATTATCCGGGCGTCACAAAAGTAATATGATAGTAGTGGTAACGGTAGCAAAAGGTAACAGTAGTAAAAGTAATGTTTTTGGTATTTTGTAGTGATGATAGCAATAGCAACGGGAAAGTAAATAAGCGAAGAACAATATATGGAAAGCTCGTAGGCAATGGATCGGTGATGGAGAATTATGTCGGATGCGGTTCATCATGTAACATTCATAACCTAGGGTGACACAGAACTAGCTCCAGTTCGTCAATGTAATGTAGGCATGTATTCCGAATATAGTCATACATGCTTATGGAAAAGAACTTGCATGCCATCTTTTGTCCTACATTCCCGTGGCAGCGGGGTCCTTATGGAAACTAAGGGATATTAAGACCTCCTTTTAATAGAGAACCGGAACAAAGCATTAACACATAGTGAATACATGAACTCCTCAAACTACGGTCATCACCGGTAAGTATCCCGATTATTGTCACTTCGGGGTTAACGGATCATAACACATAATAGGTGACTATAGACTTGCAAGATAGGATCAAGAACACTCATATATTGATGAAAACATAATAGGTTCAGATCTGAAATCATGGCACTCGGGCCCTAGTGACAAGCATTAAGTATAGCAAAGTCATATCAACATCAATCTCAGAACATAGTGGACACTAGGGATCAAACCCTAACAAAACTAACTCGGTTACATGATAGATCCCATCCAACCCATTACCGTCCAGCAAGCCTACGATGGAATTACTCACGCACGGCGGTGAGCATCATGAAATTGGTGATGGAGGATGGTTGATGATGACGATGGCGACGGATTCCCCTCTCCGGAGCCCCGAACGGACTCCAGATCAGCCCTCCCGGGAGGTTTTAGGGCTTGGCGGTGGCTTCGTATCATAAAACGCGATGATTTCTTCTGTGTGATTTTTTTCTCCCCGAAACACAATATATGGAATTGGATTTGGAGTCGGAGAGGCAACAGGGGGGGCCATGAGGTAGGGGGCACGCCCCCCACCCTCGTGGAGAGGTGGTGGGCCCCCTGGCCTTCATCTTTTGCAGCTATTTTTCATATTTTCTGAAAAGTTGCTCCATGAAGTTTCAGGTTATTCCGAGAACGTTTGTTCCTGCACATAAATAGCACCATGGTAATTCTGCTGAAAACAGCGTCAGTCCGGGTTAGTTCCATTCAAATCATGCAAGTTAGAGTCCAAAACAAGGGCAAAAGTGTTTGGAAAAGTAGATACGTTGGAGACGTATCAACTCCCCCAAGCTTAAACCTTTGCTTGTCCTCAAGCAATTCAGTTGACAAACTGAAAGTGATAAAGAAAAACTTTTACAAACTTTGTTTGCTCTTGTTGTTGTAAATATGTAAAGCCAGCATTCAAGTTTTCAGCAAAGATTATAACTAACCACATTTTGCAATAATGCATAGGTCTCAAGTTTACTCATATCACTAGCATAATCAACTAGTGAGCCATAATAATAAATCTCGGATGACAACACTTTCTCAAAACAATCATAATATGATATAACAAGGTGATATCTCACTAGCCCTTTCTAAGACCGCAAAACATAAATGCAGAGCACCTTTAAAGACCAAGGATTGACTAGACATTATAATTCATGGTAAAAGAGATCCAGTCAAGTCATACTTAATGTAAATTAACAATAATGAATGCAAATGACAGCGGTGCTCTCCAACTGGTGCTTTTTAATTAGAGGATGATGACTCAGCATAAAAGTAAATAGATAGGCCCTTCACAGAGGGAAGCAGGGATTTGTAGAGGTGCCAGAGCTCGGTTTTGAAACAGAGGTGAATAATATTTTGAGCGGTATACTTTCATTGTCAACATAACAACCAAGAGATGGCGATATCTTCCATGCTACACACATTATAGGCGGTTCCCAAACAGAATGGTAAAGTTTATACTCCCCCTTCCACCAACAAGCATCAATCCATGGCTTGCTCGAAACAACGAGTGCCTCCAACTAACAAGAGTCCCAGGGGGAGTTTTGTTTGCAATTATTTTGATTTAGTTTGCATAAAGCATGGGACTGGGCATCTCAGTGACCAGCCATTTATCTCATGAGTGAGGAGCGGAGTCCACTCCTCTTGAGAATAACCCGCCTAACATGGAAGATACAGACAGCCCTAGTTGATACATGAGCTATTCGAGCATACAAAATAGGATATTTATTTGAAGGTTTAGAGTTTGGCACATACAAATTTACTTCGAACGGCAGGTAGATACCGTATATAGGTAGGTATAGTGGACTCATGTGGAATAACTTTGGGGTTTAAGGGATTGGATGCACAAGCAGTATTCCCGCTTAGTATAGGTGAAGGCTAGCAAAAGACTGGGAAGCGACCAGCTAGAGAGCGACAACAGTCATGAACATGCATTAAAATTTGTCAACACCGAATGCAAGCATGAGTAGGATATAATCCACCATGAACATAAATATCATGAAGGCTACGTTGATTTTATTTCAACCACATGCGTGAACATGTGCCAAGTCAAGTCACTTAAATCATTCAGAGGAGGATACTACCATATCATACCACATCATAACTATCTCAATAGCATGTTGGCACGCAAGGTAAACAATTATAACTCATAGCTAATCAAGCATGGCCCTAGAAACTATGATCTCTAATTGTCATTGCAAACATGTTTATTCATAATAGTCTGAATCGGGAACGATGAACTAATCATATTTACATAAACAAAAGAGGTCGAGTTCATACCAGCTTTTCCCATCTCAGCCAGTCCATCATGTATCGTCATAATTGCCTTTCACTTGCACGATCGAATGATGTGAATAATAATAATAGTGCATGTGCATTGGACTAAGCTGGAATCTGCAGGCATTCAATAAACAGGAGAAGACAAGGCAATATGGGCTCTTTTGTCAGATAAACAATAATGCATATAAGAGCCACTTCAACAATTTAATTAAGGTCTTCTCCTATCGACCCCCGAGGAAAAAAAAGAAATAAACTATTTACACAGGAGAGCTCCCAACAAGCAAAAGAAGAACAGGAAATCTTTTCGAATTTTCTTTTTAATTACTACTACAAGCATGGAAATTAAACTGATTAAAAGCTTCAACTAATTTTTTTGGTTTTTCTTAAGGTTTATTAAACACACAAGAAGAAAACATAAAAAGGGAAATAAACTAGCATGGATGATACAATGAAAAAGTATGAGCACCGACATCTAGCAATGAGTGTGTGAGCATAAATGTAATGTCGGTGGGAAATACGTACTCCCCCAAGCTTAGGCTTCTGGCCTAAGTTGGTCTATGGCCACGGCTGGCCTGGCGGATATCCATAATAGTAGTTGGGGTCGTACTGCGACGCGGCAGCTATTGCCTGCTGAGCTGCAGCGTGGCGACGAGCGGCCTCCTCTCTCCTCTCATACTCATCTGCCTCCTCTCTGGTAATAGTATATCTTCCTCTTGCTTGGTAATAAAAGAAGGCAGGAGCAGGGAGAGTAATACGGACAGCACGACGTCTATCAAAGATTAGTCGATACTGGAACGGTGATTCGTTCCTCTCGACAAACTGGTGGTGAACCATAGCATTAAAATCTAGATAAGCAGGAGGTAATTCGATATCATCTTCGCGTATGGCTACACCAAGAAAATTAGCTATGCAGGTTGCATAAATTCCACCAAAGAAATCTCCATTAAATCTATTAAGATGCAACCTACGTGCAACAATGGCTCCCAAATTATAAGATTTGTCTCCTAACACAGCACTCCTAAGAATACTGAGGTCAGGGACACACATGTGACATGCCTCATCTTTACCATTAATGCATCTACCTATGAAGAGAGCAAAGTAATGTATAGCAGGAAAGTGAATGCTCCCTATGGTAGCCTATGTAATATCTCTAGATTCTCCCACAGTTATGCTAGCAAGAAAATCTCTAAATTCAGAATTGCGAGGATCCCTTATACTACCCCATTGTGGAAGTTCTCATGCAGTGGTAAAATCCTCTAAGTCCATAGTGTAAGAATTATCATAAAGATCAAACATGACAGTTGGAGAATTATGTGAAGTTGAAAATTCAAACCTCCTCACAAAGGTACTGGTGAGGTTGTGATACTGGCTGCACTTCTCTTCCTCGAAGCTCACGAGATCAGCGTTACGCAAATATGCATTGAATTCTTCCTTAATTCCTGCTCGATCCATAAAGTTCTCAGAAGGCCATTCACAAGGACGCACTGGAGCGTCTCTTGGTGGCTCGTCATCAGCATCACGCATTGCAAGCCTGGGTCCTTGCTTCCTTGAAGAACCACCTTGGAACATTTTCCTAAGCATATTTCTTCCTCTGAAAAATTCTGAATTTTTTTAGTAACTTCAAAATAAAAGTAAACCAAACTCAATAATATAGATAGCAACTACTCCTACAAGTGCCTAGAGCCTATATCATGCATCAAAACTACTTTTGACC
>NC_053022.1:77592186-77605355 GCF_003073215.2 Triticum urartu | reverse complement strand
AGGATGGAACACTTTCCTAGAAGAAAATTAAATTTCCTTATGAATCTATTATGAGAGCCACTTATGGATTGCATACCAAAGATGACAATACCTAGATCTATTCTTGCTTTTATGCCTAGCTAGGGGCGTTAAACGATAGCGCTTGTTGGGAGGCAACCCAATTTTATTTTTGTTCTTTACTTTTTGTTCCTGTTTAGTAATAAATAATTTATCTAGCCTCTGTTATGATTGTGTTTTTATGTTTTAATTAGTGTTTGTGCCAAGTAAAGCCTTTAGGATCTTCTTGGGTGATTGTTGTTTGATCTTGCTGAAAAACAGAAAGTATGCGCTCACGAAAATAATTTTCATTTTTTACCAGAGAACGATAAAATACCAATTCCAACTGCAGTAGATCAATATACAAATTATTTAGGTCGTCCTAATTTTAGAATTTTTGGAGTTACAGAAGTATTCGAAACCTCCAGATTGCTACAGACTGTTTTTGACAGATTCTGTTTTTCGTGTGTTGTTTGCTTATTTTGATGAATCTATGGCTAGTATCGGGGGGTATGAACCATAGAGAAGTTGGAATACAGTAGGTTTAACACCAATATAAATAAAGAATGAGTTCATTACAGTAACCTTAAAGTGGTGGTTTGTTTTCTTATACTAACGGAGCTCATGAGATTTTCTGTTGAGTTTTGTGTTGTGAAGTTTTCAAGTTTTTGGGTAAAGATTTGATGGATTTTGGAACAAGGAGTGGCAAGAGCCTAAGATTGGGGATGCCCAAGGCACCCCAAGGTAAAATTCAAGGACAACCAAAAGCCTAAGCTTGGGGATGCCCCGGAAGGCATCCCCTCTTTCGTCTTCGTCTATCGGTAACTTTACTTGAGGCTATATTTTTATTCACCACATGATATGTGTTTTTGCTTGGAGCGTCTTGTATGATTTGAGTCTTTGCTTTTTAGTTTACCACAATCATCCTTGCTGTACACACCTTTTGGGAGAGACACACATGAATCAGAATTTATTAGAATACTCTATGTGCTTCACTTATATCTTTTGAGCTAGATAATTTTGCTCTAGTGCTTCACTTATATCTTTTTAGAGCACGGTGGTGGTTTTATTTTATAGAAATTATTGATCTCTCATGCTTCACTTATATTATTTTGAGAGTCTTTTAGAACATCATGGTAATTTGCTTTGGTTATAAAATTAGTCCTAATATGATGGGCATCCAAGATGGGTATAATAAAAACTTTCATATAGAGTGCATTAAATACTATGAGAAGTTTGATACTTGATAATTGTTTTGAGATATAAAGATGGTGATATTAGAGTCGTGCTAGTTGAGTAATTGTGAAATTGAGAAATACTTGTGTTGAGGTTTGCAAGTCCCGTAGCATGCACGTATGGTAACCTGTGTGACAAATTTGAAGCATGAGGTGTTCTTTGATTGCCTTCCTTATGAGTGGCGGTCGGGGACGAGCGATGGTCTTTTCCTACCAATCTATCCCCCTAGGAGCATGCGCGTAGTGCTTGGTTTTGATGACTTGTAGATTTTTGCAATAAGTATGTGAGTTCTTTATGACTAATGTTGAGTCCATGGATTATACGCACTCTCACCCTTCCACCATTGCTAGCCTCTCTTGTGCCGCGCAACTTTCGCCGGTACCATAAACCCATCATTTACCTTCCTCAAAACAGCCACCATACCTACCTATTATGGCATTTCCATAGCCATTCCGAGATATATTGCCATGCAACTTTCCACCGTTCCGTTTATTATGACATGCTTCATCATAGTCATATTGCTTTGCATGATCATGTAGTTGACATCGTATTTGTGGCATGGCCACCATTCATAATTTTTTATACATGTCACTCTTGATTCATTGCACATCCCGGTACACCGCCGGAGGCATTCACATAGAGTCATATTTTGTTCTAAGTATCGAGTTGTAATTCTTGAGTTGTAAGTAAATAAAAGTGTGATGATCTTCATTATTAGAGCATTGTCCCATGTGAGGAAAGGATGATGGAGACTATGATTCCCCCACAAGTCGGGATGAGACTCCGGACGAAAAAAAAGGCCATAAAAAAGGCCCAAACAAAAAAATGAGAGAAAAAGAGAGAAGGGGCAATGTTACTATCCTTTTTCCACACTTGTGCTTCAAAGTAGCACCATGATCTTCATGATAGAGAGTCTCTTATGTTGTCACTTTCATATACTAGTGGGAATTTTTCATTATAGAACTTGGCTTGTATATTCCAATGATGGGCTTCCTCAAAATGCCCTAGGTCTTCGTGAGCAAGCAAGTTGGATGCACACCCACTTAGTTTCTTTTGTTGAGCTTCCATACACTTATAGCTCTAGTGCATCCGTTGCATGGCAATCCCTACTCACTCACATTGATATCTATTGATGGGCATCTCCATAGCCCGTTGATACGCCTAGTTGATGTGAGACTATCTTCCTCCTTTTGTCTTCTCCACAACCACCGTTCTATTCCACCTATAGTGCTATGTCCATGGCTCACGCTCATATATTGCGTGAAAGTTGAAAAAGTTTGAGAATGCTAAAGTATGAAACAATTGCTTGGCTTGTCATCGGGGTTGTGCATGATGGGAGCATTTTGTGTGACGAAATGAAGCATGGCCAAACTATATGATTTTGTAGGGATGAGCTTTCTTTGGCTATGTTATTTTGAGAAGACATAATTGCTTGGTTAGTATGCTTGAAGTATTATTATTTTTATGTCAATATTAAAATTTTGTCTTGAATCTTTTGGATCTGAACATTCATGCCACAATAAAGAAAATTACATTGAAAATTATGTTAGGTAGCATTCCACATCAAAAATTCTGTTTTTATCATTTACCTACTCGAGGACGAGCAGAATTAAGCTTGGGGATGCTTGATACGTCTCCAACGTATCTATAATTTTTTTTGTTCCATGCTATTATATTATCTGTTTTGGATGTTTAATGGGCTTTAATATGCTCTTTTATATTATTTTTGGGACTAACCTATTAACCAGGGCCCAGTGCCAGTTTCTGTTTTTGCCTATTTCATGTTTCGTAGAAAAGGAATATCAAACGGAATCCAAATGGAACGAAACCTTCGCGAGGATCTTTCTTGGAACAAACGCAAACCAGGAGACTTGGAGTGGAAGTCTGGAACTCCGTGAGGCGTCCACGAGATAGGAGGGCGCGCCCACCCTGTGGGCCCCACGGAGCTCCACCGACGTACTTCTTTCGCCTATATATACTCTTATACCCTAAAAACATCAGGGGGAGCCACGAAACCACTTTTCCACCGCGCAACCTTCTGTACCCATGAGATCCCATCTGGGGCCTTTTCCGGCGATCTGCCGGAGGGGGATTCGATCACGGAGGGCTTCTACATCAACACCATAGCCTCTCCGATGATGTGTGAGTAGTTTACCACAGACCTTCGGGTCCATAGTTATTAGCTAGATGGCTTCTTCTCTCTCTTTGGTTCTCAATACAAAGTTCTCTGATGTTCTTGGAGATCTATTCGATGTAATACTTTTTGCGGTGTGTTTGCCGAGATCCGATGAATTGTGGATTTATGATCAAGTTTATCTATGAATAATATTTGGTTCTTCTCTGAATTCTTATATGCATGATTTGATATCTTTGCAAGTCTCTTTGAATTATCGGTTTAGTTTGGCCTACTAGATTGATCTTTCTTGCAATGGGAGAAGTGCTTAGCTTTGGGTTCAATCTTGCGGTGTCCTTTCCCAGTGACAGTAGGGGCAGCAAGGCACGTATTGTATTGTTGCCATCGAGGATAAAAAGATGGGGTTTATATCATATTGCTTGAGTTTATCCCTCTACATCATGTCATCTTGCTTAAAGCATTACTCTGTTCTTATGAACTTAATACTCTAGATGCTGCTAGTAGCGGTCGATGTGTGGAGTAATAGTAGTAGATGCAGAATCGTTTCGGTCTACTTAACACGGACGTGATGCCTATATTCATAATCATTGCCTAGATATTCTCATAACTATGCGCTCTTCTATCAATTGCTCGGCAGTAATTTGTTCACCCACCGTAATACATGCTATCATGAGAGAAGCCACTAGTGAAACCTATGGCCCCCGGGTCTCTTTCTTATTATATTGCATCTCTTTTTATTTACATCGCATCTCGTTTACTATTTTGCAATCTTTACTTTCCAATCTATACAACAAAAATACCAAAAATATTTATCTTATTATCTTTATCAGATCTCACTTTTGCGAGTGACCGTGAAGGGATTGACAACCCCTTTATCGCGTTGGTTGCAAGGTTCTTGATTGTTTGTGCAGGTACTAGGTGACTTGTGTGTATCTCCTACTGGATTGATACCTTGGTTCTCAAAACTGAGGGAAATACTTACGCTACTTTGCTGCATCACCCTTTCCTCTTCAAGGGAAAACCAACGCATGCTCAAGGATGTAGCAACGAAGCTGGATGCCGATCGGGCCACTCGTGAGCAGGTTGCGGCGGAGCGCGAGGCGTGGGCGGTGGGGACGGATTGGCTGCAGCATGACGACCAGGCGCGTGCGGAGGCAGCGGTGGACCCATGGGAAGCTGCGGTTGCCGGGTCGTCGGCGGCTCCTAGGGGGTCTAGGCCCTCCCTCCCTTGGGGTCCGGGCGGTTCGTGGCCAGGGCGGTGGCCAGGCGTCGGCCGGTGGTGGATCTGGTTCCTATGGCTTTCTCTCCAAAGCTAGGCGCCTGTCCCCGCTGGAGATGGGTTCGTCCTCGATGGCGGCTGGCGATGGGATCCTTCCTTCCCCCCCTCTCCCCCAGGGCTTCATCCCCTCCTTTGGCACCGCTCCGACCACTGGGGGTGGTGTCTCTTTGGGTTCGACCACTCTCACCACTTTGCATGTCACAGATCTGGACACTTTCAGTCCCACTGCAAGTTCCCACTGTTTTGCCTGATATGCATAGAGGAGGATCACCTCGCTGTCAATTGTCCTCATCGCTCTTAATTCCGTTCCTTCAAGCAGTTCGGGATGGGATTGCCCGGTTGCGCCTTCTTTGCCTTGGATGAGGAGCTTGGCATGCCTATCATCGCCCCTACCTCTTCCAACGATGTTGTCATTTCTTTCATCTCCACCCCGGTCCCGACCCAAGTCATTTCGGATGAGTTGAGAGAATGGGGGTTGATGGGTGGGACTAGAAGATCCACCAAATGTCGGACCCTGAATTCACGATTACCTTCCCTACCAAGGAAAGCCTGAGGATGATGGCTTCTTGCTCTAGCTTTACCCTTCCTCTAAACCAAGTTGTCGCATCGGTCAAAGCTGCCACTGACGGGCCCGGTCTGTTGCGTCCTTGTCTGAAGTTTGGGTCCTCGCTGACGGTGTTCCTTCTGGCCTCCACAACTCTCACTTCCTGCTGGCTTTTGGAGAATTGATTGGCAAACCTATCAAGGTCGATCCTGCTTCTCTAGAAAACCCAGGCCCAGCTCGTATGAAAATCTAGTGCCTTGAGCCTCTGCGTGTCCAGGGCACGGTGGACATCTTCCCGCTCCATGATGCTTACCGCCTATGCATCCGCACCGAAGATCAGGCTGCCTTCCAGGCCCCCACCTCCTCCTTCCCCTCCCAACTCATCCAGACCCGATCCTTCCGAGGGGGCGGCAACACCAGAGTTGTCAGCAATGCCAATCCTTTCACTACCTCTGAGTGGGAAGCCATGGGCTCTGAATCGCGTGGCATATTTGACTTTGGGGCTCCTATGGCTGCTAAGGGTGATGCGGCCAAGGATGGTGGGACTCGGGTTGGTCCACAGGACCCGCTGGACCTGGCAGGGTCCACCCCCTTGTCTGGGGCCTGCTCCAACCTCCCATCCTGGCCTCCTTCTCCTTCGCTCTCTGGTATCATGGATGTGCAGCCGATGGGTGTGGTGAACCCCCCAATCCCAGCAGCAAGCCATCTAAGAAGAAGAAGTCGTCTGTCCGCAAGTTCTCAGCGAAGAGCCGGGCCTCCTCCGGCTCTAAGCAGAGGCGGGGGGGGGTGTGCCATAGGCTGGGGGCGGATCTAGGTGTGGTGGCGAGTGGCCCCTCAGGTGTAGATGCTTCCTCCCCGGCGGCCCGATCCGTTGCCGCGCTGCTACACTCTCCGGTCTCGATGGCTAGGAAGGGCCTTCGTCGACAGAACGTGGCCATCCCCATCCAAGAGTGCGCGGAGCGGCGGGCAGCGGCCAAGGAGCTTTGCCCTCCAGGTACATCTATTCCCCCCTCCCCTATTCGTTTGGTTCTTACTGACTTGCCTGATTCCCACCTTAGTAACATTTTGTCTGACATTGGGGTTGAGGTTGATCATAATTGTGGTTCCCCTTCCTCCCTCCTTTCTGTTATTCGCCTTAACAAGGAAGCTCAAGCCGCTCTGGCTAAAGCTAAGGAGGCTGCTGCTTCGTCGGTGACTAAGCATGATGATTGTGGTACTGGAGTGGTGGGGAAGGGTAGTGGCCCTCCTACCACCACGAACAAGAAGAGTAGAACCACCACAGCTAAAGTGTGTGTGGCTCTGAGTCGATCGAGCCTCCGTATCAAAAATCTATCGTTTAGATGAAAGGTGTCTTTTGGAACATTCGTGGTTTCGGTGCTAGGGACGCCGTGACCAAATTTGTGACTTGGTTCGTGATGTTAATGCCGATTTCGTTGGATTTATTGAAACTTTCAAGGTCTGTTTCTCCTTCCCTGAGCTAGACTGGATGTTTTTGACTTCGTGGCTTTTGACCATGGTATCTTTTGGGCTAGTATGGTGGTTTGTCACAAGAGTCTTAATGTCCTCTGGGAGATTATGGTTGTCTACGGCCCGACTGATCACTCTCTATCCATGCTCTTCCTTGATAAACTACTTGGTAAGATTGATTCATGTGGCATTACCCTACTCATCAGCGGTGACTTTAACCTCCTCTGGTCTCCTACTGATAAAAATAACTCTAATTTCTCATGGCCATTGGCGGATGCTTTTAAAGATTTTATTGCGGAATGTGCGCTCCGCGAGTTCCCTAGGACGGGATCCTGTTTTACCTGGTCTAACCACAAGGCGAACCCTACCCGCTCTGTGCTTGACCGTGTTTTTGCCTCCCACTCTTGGGATGTTTTGTTTCCCCGAGCCTCCCTCTCCGCGCTTCTGCATGTTGGTTCAAATCACCCCCCTCATCTTGGACCTAGGTGTTTCCCCTCCTATCTCTGCTTCCATATTCCAATTCGACGCTTCCTGGCTTCTACTAGACGGGTTCTTTGACCTGGTTACAACGAAGATTGAGTCTTTTCTTGATTCTAGAGTCAGATCCTTTGGGTCTATGGACGACTGGCATTTTTGCTCTTATCAGCTTCGAAAATTCCTTAAGGGTTGGGGCCGTAACCATGCGGCTGATGTTCTTAGAAGCAAACGGGGTCTATTGGGACAGATCTCATCTCTTGATGCTGAGTCTAATGCCTCGGGCCTCTCGGCTGCTGGGTGGAGTCATCAGTACAAGCTTGAGGGCTTCCTCATGCAATTACACCAGCAGACCGCGAATTACTAGAAGCAACGTGGCTCTATCAACTGGGTCCTTAAGGACGACTCCCCTACGGCTTTTTTTGCTATTGCCAATGTACGCCGTTGTAGATGCACCATTGACAGCTTGATTATTGACGGAGCTAGGGTAGTTGACCCCCACTTGATCATGGAACACATCCTCAATTTCTTTTCCTCGCTGCTCGCTACTAGGCCGGCGGATACGTCTCCAACGTATCTACTTTTCCAAACACTTTTGCCCTTGTTTTGGACTCTAACTTGCATGATTTGAATGGAACTAACCCGGGACTGACGCTGTTTTCAGCAGAATTACCATGGTGTTATTTATGTGCAGGAGCAAACGTTCTCGGAATGACCTGAAACTTCACGGAGCCACTTTTCAGAATAAGAAAAAATACCTGCAAAAGATGAAGGCCAGGGGGCCCACCACCTCTCCACGAGGGTGGGGGGCGCGCCCCCTACCTCATGGGCCCCCTGTTGCCTCCGACTCCACTCCAACTCCAACTCCATATATTGAGTTTCGGGGAGAAAAAAATCAGAGAGAAGAAATCACGTTTTACGATACGGAGCCGCCGCCAAGCCCTAAAACCTCTCGGGAGGGCTGATCTGGAGTCCGTTCGGGGCTCCGGAGAGGGGAATCCGTCGCCATCGTCATCATCAACCATCCTCCATCACCAATTTCATGATGCTCACCGCCGTGCTGAGTAATTCCATCGTAGGCTTGCTGGATGGTGATGGGTTGGATGGGATCTATCATGTAATCGAGTTAGTTTTGTTAGGGTTTGATCCCTAGTATCCACTATGTTCTGAGATTGATGTTGCTATGACTTTGCTATGCTTAATGCTTGTCACTAGGGCCCGAGTGCCATGATTTCAGATCTGAACCTATTATGTTTTCATCAATATATGAGTGTTCTTGATCCTATCTTGCAAGTCTATAGTCACCTATTATGTGTTATGATCCGTTAACCCCGAAGTGACAATAATCGGGATACTTACCGGTGATGACCGTAGTTTGAGGAGTTCATGTATTCACTATGTGTTAATGCTTTGTTCCGGTTCTCTATTAAAAGGAGGCCTTAATATCCCTTAGTTTCCGTAAGGACCCCGCTGCCACGGGAGGGTAGGACAAAAGATGTCATGCAAGTTCTTTTCCATAAGCACGTATGACTATGTTTCGGAATACATGCCTACATTATATCAATGAACTGGAGCTAGTTCTGTGTCACCCTAGGTTATGACTGTTACATGATGAACCGCATCCGGCATAATTCTCCATCCAGATCCATTGCCTACGAGCTTTCCATATATTGTTCTTCGCTTATTTACTTTCCCGTTGCTATTGCTATCATCACTACAAAATACCAAAAACATTACTTTTACTACTGTTACCTTTTGTTACCGTTATCACTACTATCATATTACTTTGCTGCAGATATTAAGTTTCCAGGTGTGGTTGAATTGACAACTCAGCTGCTAATACTTGAGAATATTCTTTGGCTCCCCTTGTGTCGAATCAATAAATTTGGGTTGAATACTCTACCCTCGAAAACTGTTGCGATCCCCTATACTTGTGGGTTATCAAGACTATTTTCTGGCGCCGTTGCCGGGGAGCATAGCTCTATTCTTTGAGTCACTTGGGATATATATCTGCTTATCATTATGAAGAACTTAAGAGATCCAAAAACCAAGATCTATCCCTCAACTACGAGGGGAGGTAAGGAACTGCCATCTAGCTCTGCACTTGATTCACCTTCTGTTATGAGTAAGTTTGCGACACCTACACCTGCTTCTGCTATTCGTTCTGATATGTCGCATGTTATTGATGATGCCACTTCTGCTATGCATGATACTTATGATGAAACTACCTCTATGCCTGATACTACTGTGCCACTTAGTGATTTTCTTGATGAACAACTTGCTAGGGCTAGAGAAATTGAAAATATTGAATCTGATGATACTGATGAAAGTGATGATGAAGAATCACTTGTTATTCCTAAGGGTTATGTTTTTGATCAAGAAGCTTCTTTAGCTATTTTAGCTTGCAAAAATAGAAATGAACTCAAAAGGTTATTAGCTAAATGGAGTAAGCAATCTCTAAATGCTAGAATGAAACCTGACCCTGCTTTTGCTACTTCACCTATCTTGTTACTGATAAGGATTATGAATTCTCTGTTGATCCTGATATAATTACTTTGGTTGAATCTGATCCTTTTCATGGTTATGAATCTGAAACTGTTGTGGCACATCTTACTAAATTAAATGATATAGCCACCCTGTTCACTAAAGATGAGAGAACTCGTTACTTTTATATCCTTAAAATATTTCCGTTCTCATTAAAGGGTGATGCTAAGATATGGTTTAATTCTCTTGATCCTGGTTGTGTGCGTAGTCCCCAGGATATGATTTATTACTTCTCTGCTAAATATTTCCCTGCTCATAAGAAACAAGCTGCTTTAAGGGATATATATAATTTTGTGCAAATTGAAGAAGAGAGTCTCCCACAAGCTTGGGGGAGGCTTCTCCAATTACTTAATGCTTTGCCTGATCATCCTCTTAAGAAAAATGAAATACTTGATATCTTTTATAATGGACTAACCGATGCCTCCAGAGATTACCTGGATAGTTGTGTTGGTTCTGTTTTCAGGGAAAGAACACGATGAAGCTGAAATTCTATTGAATATATGTTGACAAATGAAAATAATTGGACACCTCTGGAGCCAATTCCTGAGCCTATTCCTAAACCAACTCCGAAGAAGGGTGTATTCTATTTCTCAGTCCTGAAGATATGCAAGAGGCAAAGAAATCTATGAAAGAAAAAGGTATTAAAGCTGAAGATGTTAAGAATTTACCTCCTATTGAAGAAATACATGGTCTTAATTTACCGCCTGTTGAAGAAACATATGATCTTAATCCATTACCTATTGAAGAAACTCATGGTCTTGATAACCCGACACAGGTAGTAAAGGTAAATTCTCTCTATAGATATGATAAAGCTGAAATCCCATTTACTAAATTTGCTAGCCCATGCTTAGATGAGTTTGATAAATTTATGGCTAAGCAAGAAGACTTTAATGCTTATTTTGGTAGACAATTGAAATACAATTCAAATATGCTTGAACACTTGGGTGATTATATGGCTAATGTCAAAGGTGAACTTAAACTTATTAGTAAACATGCTTCTATGGTTACCACTCAAGTAGAACAAGTACTTAAAGCTCAAAATGATTTGCTCAATGAATTGAATAGTAAAGATAATGATAATGCTGTTAGAGTGGCTACTAGAACTGGTAGAATGACTCAGGAACCTTTGTATCCTGAAGGCCACCCTAAGAGAATTGAGCAAGATTCTCAGAGAAATAATATAGATGCACCTAGTCTTCTAAAAAGAAGAAAAAGAAAAATGATAGGACTTTGCATGCTTCTAGTGATCCTATTGCTGAAACCCTGAGAATCCAAATGATATTTCTATTTCTGATGCTGAAACACAATCTGGTAATGAACCTGAAACTAGTGATAATGCTAATAATAATGTTCATGATGATGCTCAACCTAGTAATGATAATGATATAGAAATTGAACCTGCTGTTGATCTTGATAACCCACAATCAAAGAATCAACGTTATGATAAGAAAGACTTTGTTGCTAGGAAACATGGTAAAGAAAGAGAACCATGGGTTCAGAAACCCATGCCTTTTCCTCCCAAACCATCCAAGAAAAAGGATGATGAGGATTTTGAGCGCTTTGCTGAAATGATTAGACCTATCTTTTTGCGTATGCGATTAACTGATATGCTCAAAATGAATCCTTATGCTAAGTATATGAAAGATATTGTTACAAATAAAAAAGATACCGGAAGCTGAAATTTCACCATGCTTGCTAATTATACTTTTAAGGGTGGAATACCAAAGAAACTTGGAGATCCAGGAGTACCAACTATACCATGCTCCATTAAAAGAAACTATGTTAAAACTGCTTTATGTGATCTTGGAGCCGGTGTTAGTGTTATGCCTCTCTCTTTATATCGTAGACTTGATTTGAATAAGTTGACACCTACTGAAATATCTTTGCAAATGGCTGATAAATCAACTGCTATACCTGTCGGTATTTGTGAGGATGTGCCTGTTGTAGTTGCAAACGTTACTATTTTAACGGACTTTGTTATTCTTGATATTCCCGAGGACGATAGTATGTCTATTATTCTTGGAAGACCCTTTTTGAATACTGCAGGGGCTGTTATTGATTGCACTAAAGGCAATGTCACTTTTCATGTTAATGGTAATGAGCATACGGTACACTTTTCCGAGGAAACAACCTCAAGTTCATAGTATCAACTCTATTGGAAAAATTCCATCGATTATATTTGGAGGTTTTGAATTTCCTCTTCCTACTGTCAAGAAGAAATATGATATTCTTATTATTGGGGATGTGCATATCCCCGTTGAGGTAACATAGTGTTATTCAAAATTTCTCCGGTTCCATGTTATTCGGAATGAGTTCGTTAACAAGACTTGATCAACCTTGTTAGTGGATTCCTTTTGATGATCATGAGATGGATGAAACTAGAAGGCACAACCTTCTGTACCCCACTTTTACTTTCTGTTATTTATATTAAATAAAATAAAATAAATATTTTTCTGTCTGTTATCTGATTATCCGTGCAATATAAAAATACCTCGAAAATAAAAGTTCTCCAAATGCCCTGAAATTTAAATATGATTTTTTCTAGAATATTTGAGAATATTTGGCACTGAGAACACAGCAGGGGGTCAACCACCTGCCCACGAGGGTGGAGGGCGCGCCCCCTGCCTCGTGGGCCCATGGTGGCCCTCCTCCACTATTCCTTTCACCCATACACTCCTTCTTCCTCCCACAAACACGAATATCCAGCTCAAGCACGAGTTCTAGCTCATTTGCTGACCATTTTCGATCTCCTTGCTCAAAGCACCTCTCACAAAACTGCTTGGGGAGATTGTTCCTTGGTATGTGACTCCTCCATTGGTCCAATTAGTTTTTGTTCTAGTGCTTTATTCATTGCAAATTTTTGTGCTTAGGTGACCCTGTTCTTGAGCTTGCATGTCAAATTTATATGGTCAAAAGTAGTTTTGATGCATGATATAGGCCCTAGGCACTTGTAGGAGTAGTTGCTATCAATATTATTGAGTTTGGTTTACTTTTATTTTGAAGTTACTAAAAATTTCAGAATTTTTCAGAAAATGATGAGGAGACTTATTGAGGGGCTCATCGAGCCAAAGCTCGAAGGAAAAGGCACTGAAGCCTAAGTATAATTTGTCGCGCACCGGGGTTCGGGCGTGTGAATGGCCTTCCGATGATTTCTTGAGAGCAGCCGGTATTTATGAAGATTTTCATGAATTGGCTAAGAATGCAGGCCTCACCGCTTTCCTCCACGACCAATGCGATCAGTATCTCTTACTCACAAATACCTTTGTGCAAAACTTTCATTTCCATTCTAGGAACTCGCCACCTACGGTGGAGTTTCATTTATATGATGAGCATAAGGAGATGTCACTTTATGATTTTTGTCGGATTTGTTTAGTCCCTTTTGAGGGCAAGACAGAAGAACCACATCATGATGATGTGGAGGGGTTTATTGATACTATCACTGTAGGAGGAAACTA